>NC_079507.1:59543118-59843118 GCF_030052815.1 Hevea brasiliensis | reverse complement strand
CAATTTAATAAATAGTAATTTCAATCCAAATTTTAGTCATCTAGTTTAATTAGTTTAATTAATTATTTGATTTGGCTTAAATTCCTCAAATACTAATTTTAATTTTGAATTTCATTATCAATATCTTTAAATTTTGACAATTCTAATTAGCTTATTCATTTAATTCTAATTTAAGCATAATTCCCTATAGAAATGATATTTTTAAAATTATACTAATGTGACCCGTGCACTTGCGAAAGTTATTTCATAGCTAACATCAGTCGAACTTGAAAAAATTTGTCAAATGGAGTAGATTCCATTGACTCCAATCTTGCTTCATGACTAGGAAGCATTGTCCATACTTTACGAAATGTAGGAGGTGACTTTTGATTTGTGGCAACGGTGACAATAGATTCACATGTTGAAGGCAAACCTTGCAACAACTTTGTGACTTGTTCGCGGTCAGATAAAGGACATTTAATGGCAGCCAAAGCATCAGTGATTTGTTTGAATTTTTTACAATATTCTTCAATAGAAAGAGTGGCCTTTTTCAACTTATAGAGCTCATATTGCAAATGGTTTTCCTGTGCCATGGATTTATCTAAGAAATGCTCTTTAAGAGCAATCCATACTTCTTTGGCAAATTTGGAGTGATAAAGAAGGGGAAGTATCTCTTTTTGAACTGTAGTATTGATCCAACTCAAGATAAATCAATCAAATTTTCTCCAAGATAGATAGGACGGATTTGGAGCAGTAGTTTTTCCATCATCGATAGTGATAGTTTCTAAGGGTAGAATAGAAGTAGGATTAATATGATCTTGAAAATCATACATTTCTAGAACAGGACCAAAGAGATATGACCAAGTCAAATAATTGTTCATGTTAAGTTTTTCATGAATATAATCAGGAATACTAACTGCATAGGGATTGGTAAATGGATTTTTGGAATTTTGAGAAGATGATAATTTGAAGTTCTGATACCATAAAAATTGATAAAATCCTCCATATCTCTTTAAGAGGTTTTAGGTCTATTTATGCATATGAATTGATTACAAGGTGATTATAAATATTACAAAAATAAATACAAATAACTAATGGCTAAATAATACATTTATACAACATATATGTAACAAAATTAACCAGTTTTAGTTTAATAATATTAAATTATATTTAAAATTGTAAAATATTAAATTTAAATTCTAATATGATTAAATATAAAAACAATTCAAATTAAATAATCAAAATTTCAAAAAATACATTACTTGTGCCGGTCATGCATTTGGAAATTTTTATTTTTTATTTAAGAAAATACTTTTTTTTAATTATAAAGTAAAGTTATTTTATTATAAAAAAAACAAGATGATATAATAAAATTTTATCATTTATTTTATGTGATTTTTTAAATTAATATTTTTTCTTAAAATTCTTAATTATGAAAATTTTATTAACTTAATTGAAAAGGTAAAATTTTTTATGTGAGAGAAAAAATACATATATAATTTTTTTAAAAATCCAATATATATGTAGTAAATTTTATTAAAAAATTAAAGGAACTGATTACTCATTATTATAGTAAATTGCATTAAATTAAAATAATTAATTATATTGCATATAATTCTTATAACAATTATTTTTCTTGCTAGTTAAATTTTTTGTAATTAATTACTTTGAAAAAATATATCAATTTAAAAAATTGTATAAGTTAATTATAAAATTTTATTAAATTATTTTATTTTTCATAATAAATTAATTTTGCTTTTTAATAAAATAAATAAGCGTGTAATACACTAATACTTTATATAGAATTTTAGTTATTATTTAATTGAATAATTCAACTGCCTACCATGAGATTGAAGAGCATAGAACAAAAAGTTCACATTATGTATAGCTGAATAATTTTTTTTTTCAAATGATTCAATGTTTTATTCTCGTAATATATGCATTCAAATATATTTATATTTTAATCACTCATTTTCTTTTAAAAATTTAGTTGGTTGGTAGCTGTGGAGTTTAAGAAATATCTACCTATATATCTACATAAAGCAGAAATATATTCTCAATAGGTTAATATGTATAATTAATTTTCATAGTCTTACCATATGTCGTTTCACGTAAAGATAATATTACTATAATTTATAAAATATAGTTAATTGGCTATAAAATATAATTTATTTAATTTTATTAATATATGCATGCAAAGTGGCAAATTATTTATAAAATATAATTTATTTAATGTTATTAAAATTTTTCTATTATTTATTTATTAATTATTTAATTGTGTTAAATTATAATTAAGTTATTAATTTTTTAATTATATATATATGAAAGTTACAAATTATTTAATGATTACTCTCTTAATACTATAATAAGTAGCTATTATTATAAGGTAAGTTATAATATATTAACATATATTTATTGCATATACATATACATAATTTTATTTTATTTTTCACTTTATTTATATATTTTCATATATTAATATTATTTTTAAGTAAATAAAGATAATATATATATATAAACAGAATAAAACAATATTTTGATATTTAAAAAAATAAAATTAATCACATGATTAAACTAATTTCAAACGATTCAATGTATTTAATTAATATTTTTATTATATTTTTATATTTTTATTATTTTTATTATGAAATTTTTATTAAAAAGTTTAAAAAATTAAAAATTTAATATATATAAAAAATAATAAAAATAAAATATAAAACAATTAATATAAATTTAAGACATTATTTTATTTTAATATATTAAAAAATATATAAATTAAAATTATTTATATATTAAAATTATTAGTAGTCACATAAACAATTTTCTAGTAGTACATCGCTTCGAACCTAATTAATTATCTAATATGAGACCAAATTATTCATACTAAGTAATAATTAATTATTAATTTTAATTATACATGTATGAATGGTCAAATTAATTATATTATATATATGGTGTCTGCTGCCGCCATGTTTTTGTTGGACCTTCATTTTTATTGTGTTATCATCCCTTACAATTTTGCATATAGGTTTTAACTGTGGGCACGATAATGTTGGACTAAATTATTGTCAAATGTTCACACCGACATACGCTTATGTCATGTTGTGGCTCCGCGTGATCTTTATTTATAATTAAAATTATGATATAATGATAAATTAGTATAATTAATTGAAAAATATGAAAATTTTAATTTTAATTTTATTTTTAATAAATAAAAAATATAATTAACATATAAAAACAATTTTATTAAAAATATAAATTAGATTTAAATCCGTCAAACTTCGATTAGATCGAGCATCAAAGAATGTTATACTCAATTGTGATCTTAAAATAGATATGTAATTCATCGATGCGAAATGCATGTTTTGTGTCGCATATTACTTGCCATATAGAAAATTCCGAGGTGAATAAGCTCCAAATAAAGCCTTCCCTCACCAACCACCAAACAGTGCTCTTCCCCACCCCATAGGTTAAGCTCTCAGATTCTTTACTCAATTGCTGCTTGCATGAAAAAAGCTGTGCGTCTTTTCTAGTTCCTTTACGTGAAAATCTATGGGTTCTTATATGATGCCACCATCCTTTTTTGCTTCCCTTCATTTCTCGATACACTTCCCTTCGTTGTCGAGATTTGTAAGGAATCTTTTTCTTTCTTCGTTTGTTTGAAGCTTGATCTTCGTAAAGTACTTACTTTCTATAGCTAGTTTTCGTTTTTTGCTTTAATTCGAAGAAAATGAGGGTGGCAAAGTCTCAGGTGTGGCAACCCTGCAAGAAGAAGAGGTCTTGATGCACAATCTCTAGGGACAGAGAGAGACGGAGGATTTGCATTTTGCAATTTGAAATATTTAATCGAAGGGAATTGCATTTCTAGGTAGAAAAAGTGAGAGTGACCGAGAATTTGGAATCTGTAGGGGAGGATGAAGTCTCGAGGGAGTGCTGCGACTGGCAGTAGGACGCGCGTGGGGATGTACGAGCTGGGAAGGACGCTTGGTGAAGGGACATTTGGCAAGGTGAAGTTTGCTAGGAATACAGAGACCGGAGAGAATGTGGCGATTAAGATTCTCGATAAAGAGAAGATTCTCAAGCATAAAATGATTAGTCAGGTATCGATTAATTTGTAATATGTATCTTACTTCTTTTTCAATGATTTTGTTGATAGTTGTGTTTTACTTCTTTATCAATGATTTTGTTGATAGTGTTTGGTTGTCGAGAAAATGAACTGGGGAAAAAAGGGAAAAGTCAAATTGACGAGGCAGAATCGTCGTTTTGCAATTATGGAGGATAGTTTATTAATTTACTTGCTAGCAGAGTGAGCATTATTCAGTTCAAACTGAATAAATCGAACTGAACCACCTTAATTTGATAATTTAGTTTGATTTTTAATATAATTCGATTCGGTTTGATTTTATATTATAAAATTTCGATTATTTTGGTTTGATTCAGTTTTAAAGAGAAAAAAATTTATTAAACCGAATCGAACTGAACAAGTTTATTAATTTTTAAATTGATTTATTTTTATGAGGAATTTATAAATTATATGTAATTATATATATAAATTATTTAATTTTATTGATTAACGGTTATTACGTTCAAACTAAGGTTAAAATTAGACCAAATAACTTGAAAATAAAGTCTAAATTAAAAAATAAAACCGATCGATTTGAATCGAACCGAATCAAAATAGAGCGATTTGGTTCGATTCGATTTTTCATCAATTTCGATTCTATTCGGTTTCTAAAATATGTAATTCGATTTTCATGATTTAATTCTGTTCAGTTCGATTCGATTCGGTTTGAACCGAATGCTCACCTTACTTACTAGGCTAGACTTGTGTTACCATTGATTGTTTACTTCTTTTTAGGTTAGCCTATTGTTTCCTTTTTTTTTTAATTTTTATTTTTATTATTTAGGAAAAAATACTATTTAGTTCATAAATTTAATAAAACTAACTAATTGGTAAAAAATATGCTATTTAGTCTATTTAGTATTGTGTTTTAACTCCGTTAAATTATTTAGTCCCTCTATCAAATTTTTCATTATTAATATTATTTAAAATACTATTTAGTCTTTTTATTTTAAGAAAATTAATTAGTTAATATTTATATTTTGAAAACACTACTAATTAAACTAATTAGTTGGTCCATATATTTTAAAAATATATTCTATGATAAAAATAAAAATTTTGCTACATGTAGATAAAATTTGAATTCACTTTTTTTTTTTTAATTTTCAAATTCTTTGGACATTATTTTATGTTTTCTTTACTTAGAAATAATTTTCCTTCATTATTTAGAAATTAAGGAAACTGATTAAATTTTTTTGTATAGATAATTTGTACCATTTTTATCAATAAATGAAAACAAAGAGATAATAAAGGGAAAAAGGTGTAAAGGAAAAAAAAAACATAGAAAGAGAAATAAGGTAGGATAAGAAAGAAAGAAGAAGAAGAAGATAAATAATTTTCCTTCATTATTTAGAAATTAAGGAAACTGATTAAATTTTTTTGTATAGATAATTTGTACCATTTTTATCAATAAATGAAAACAAAGAGATAATAAAGGGAAAAAGGTGTAAAGGAAAAAAAAAACATAGAAAGAGAAATAAGGTAGGATAAGAAAGAAAGAAGAAGAAGAAGATTAGGGTAATTTAAGTATAAAAAATAATTATTAGAGTAAGTATTTAACTGAGTCAAATTATAGGGACTAACTAATATATTTTTTTAAAATATAAGAACTAATTAATTAGTTTCACTAAAATAAAGGGACTAAATATAAATTGACCAATATTGACCAATGAAAGAATTGACGCAGGGACTAAACAGTTAAACAGTTTAATGGAAGCAAAATATAGAAACTAAATAGTGTATTTTTTTTTTAAAGTACAAGACTAGATAGTAATTACTCTTCAATTTGACTGGGAAGGAAAAATAAAAGTTCTTTACTTTGAGATCTAAATTTGTTCTATTAATTTGCTTCTTTTGAGAAAAAAAGTAATTTTTTTTTGGTTAAGCTACACAAGTACTGTAGTAAGCAAAATCTGTGATTCATTTTTTATATTGTCAAATACAATAAAAAAAAAAAAGGAAGAGAGAGAGAGAGAGAACAAAATGGCAACTTTAGCTTACTAACCAAATGTATCCTTAGTTTCTATGTATTGAATATTATAATGTGTTCTACCATACTAATGATATATGATCTGTTTTGTTATTAGCATCATTCCTTTTTTAGCTTAACAATTGTCATTTCTTTTTTCTTGTTTTCCCTTTTGCAGATTAAACATGAAATTTCAACAATGAAACTAATTAGACACCCAAATGTGATCCGTATGTATGAGGTTTGAAGGCAATTTACATTTTTCAGTTCTTTTGAACCCTTGTTATTTGTTGTAATAGCGTAGACTCTGATTTGGTTGTTATTCCTTGTGCATTTTCACTTAAAAGGTTCACATTTTTTTTTTGTCATCCACCTTATAGGCCTTAATTTTACGCTACTAATCCAAATGTTAACATTTTATGTTATTTGGTCATATAACTGACTTCCAGTGGTATTGTTGTTGTAGGTGATGGCAAGCAAGACAAAAATATACATTGTTTTGGAATTTATTATTGGCGGTGAACTTTTTGAGAAAATTGTAAGCAGATATGTGATGTGTCAAAACTTCAAAATTGTTGTACAGAGTGTTTAACAACTCTATGTCCTTACTTTTTTTTTTCTTTTTCTTTTTGTGTAATTTCCTTGAGTCAGGCGAGTAGAGGGAGGTTGAAAGAGGATGAAGCAAGAAAGTATTTTCAGCAGCTTATCAATGCTGTAGATTACTGTCATAGCAGAGGCGTGCACCATAGAGACCTAAAGGTTTAAGATTTGACTTTTTATTTCAAATTTGCTATTGATGTTCATCCTTGGAATTTCTTCAGTAGAGTTTTCAAAGCTTTTTGTTATGTAATATTATAATTTTATTGTGGTTTTGAATCGCAGCCTGAAAATCTGCTTCTGGATGCTAGAGGAGTTCTTAAAGTTTCAGATTTTGGATTAAGTGCCCTACCTCAACAAATTCGAGTAAGTGTGAAGACTTCACGGCCTAGATAATTTGCCATTGATTTATCATTATGTAACAGAAAGTGGCAAGGCGGCATGCATGAGCATTTTTCTTACAAAAATGCATAACTAATTATTTTCCATTTGTGATTTAGGAAGATGGGTTACTTCACACAACATGTGGAACACCAAATTATGTTGCTCCTGAGGTCTGCTAGTTTTTTTGGCAAATCTTTCTTTCTTGTCGTATCTACTCTTTATTCTCTTTTTCCATATTAATTGGTGCTTCATTTTTCTAGGTTATAAATAATAAAGGCTATGATGGAGCTAAGGCAGATTTATGGTCATGTGGTGTGATTCTTTTTGTCTTAATGGCTGGTTACTTGCCTTTTGAAGAATCCAACCTTATGGCTCTCTATAAAAAGGTGACTAGTTCCATCATTCCTTGCTGCTTTACATGTGCAGTGTGCATGTGTTTGCACACACAAGCTTTTGAGAGAACTCAACTGAAGTATGTAAAAGATTTATAGTTATATCTTAGCGTCAAAAGCAAGAGTAAATTTTCACTTGATGATGTCTGCTTTGATATCTTTAACTTAGAAAATTTTGGTTTGTGCATGACTTGCATAGACAAGTTTTTCTTAGAAAATAATAGCGTAAAAGATCTACTGAAGTTGGCACATTAATTGTACAAATGAACTTGAGAGAGCTTCCAAATTAGCCGATCACAAGCTGGTTGTTCTGATCACTTGTCTAGTATACTTTGTTATAAAGTTCTTACCGGCTGTTCATTATTGAAATAGCAATGGGAGAGTAACTGGCAGGTTCATATCTTATTCTCTGGTATTGTAAAATGGGAACTGATCAAAGTTGGGAATTGGGAACCTATGTGCATGTATGCTCTGTTCTTACCATGATTTAATTTTATTATATGGTTCCTATGTGATTACAGATATTTAAGGCTGACTTCACATGTCCTCCATGGTTCTCATCAAGTGCAAAGAAACTTATCAAAAGAATTCTGGATCCTAATCCTTTGACAGTATGCTCCCCTTGCTCATTCTCTTATATATATGTGTATGCATTTGTGTGTCTCTTAATTTACGGAAAGAATGCATCACTGAATTATGATGCATGCTAATGGAATGCAACAGCGTATTACTATTGCTGAGTTAATTGAAACTGAGTGGCTTAAGAAAGGATATAAGCCGCCTATTTTTGAACAAGCTGAAGTTAATCTTGATGATGTGAGCTCTTTCTTCAATGAATCAGGGGTAAGATTGTTGGGTTTTGGTTTTGTATCTTTTTATTTTGCTCCTGATATGTGCTTGATTTTTCTCTCGGTCAACAGGATTGCCATAACCTTGTTGTGGAGAGGCAAGATGCTCCAACAGGGCCTGCAGCACCTATAACTATGAACGCGTTTGAACTTATCTCTACGTCTCAGGGTCTCAACCTAAGTAGTCTTTTTGAGAAACAAATGGTATATCTTGTGCTGATTTCTTCTTTCTTTTTTGTTTTTAAAATTTTTTAATACAAGCAGATTTTGAAATGGTCTCAATTTTTGACAAAGTATGCAGATTGTTCTAATGCCCATTGATCAGTAGATTTGAAATTTAAGCATGTTGTAAATCATATGCCTGTTGTGAGAGCTAATATTTATTTGTAACCCCACATCCCCCATCTGTTCCAATAAGAAAAAGAAATAGAAAATCCAATTATTTGCTGGACCGAACAGCCTATGAACTGTTGTGCCTCATAGTGCATGTTACTCAATAATTCAATAGATTGATGAGCCATACATTTTTGTATATGTAGTCATTATCTGAGGTATTCATGAAAACAAACTTAACAGAGTTTTCTTTTCCTTTGTTGACCAGGGACTTGTAAAACGGGAAACTAGATTTACATCCAAATGTTCAGCTAATGAAATAATCTCAAAAATTGAAGAAGCTGTGATGCCTCTGGGTTTTGAAGTCAAGAAAAATAACTTCAAGGTTTCATTATATTCTCTTTGAAATCTTACTAATGATGACTTAGATGGATTATCTAGGGCATGAGTCTGGATTTTTGCCTTGAACTTTATTCTTTTTGCAATGGAGTCCCTAAATAATAGTGCCATACATAAAATAATAAAACTGTTGACAGTTCATACATTTCCCTCACATGAGCCTCTGATGTTGACTGTTAATGGATGTGCTCAAGTGTCAAAAGAATTGCTGACATTTCTTGCAGGTACTGTGATAGATAAAGGAAAACTCAGAACCAGAAATTACACGAAAAAACAGAACAAGGAATGATAGCAGGAAGAAGATTTAGATTTTATTCAAAATACCCAAATGGATCCAGGTGGATACAAAACACTAAGATCTCTCTTAGACCCCAGCAGTAAGGAACTAATAATACTGCCCCCAGGCTAAAAGATAGCTGGAAGAAACATTACAATTCAGATCATCCGCTCTCTCAGCTAATCCTTTCCTATTTAAAACTACCCTTGCTGCTTTTTCTCATGCCTTCAGAAATTACTCTAACAGAATGGAGCTGAGCTGGCTCTCTTCCTGTCCTTTTTGTATCTTTTTTGCTTCTTCTAGAATATACCCTTTGGCTCTTCTTTTCCCTTCCTCTTGGTTCTGCTGTAGCATTTTCTGCATCATACTGCCACTGAAGAATCCCTTAGAAGTGGATCCCAGTTAATGTGGTCTAAAGAAATTCTTTTTATTAATCTATTATTATTGGCAGATCCATTTGCTATAGGAGTTATTTCTTAGCACCCAAAGATAGGATTTAGGTGAATGGAAGTGGAAGGTGATCGCTATCTTTATTGTTTTAATGCTTGTTTTCATGAAAGTGAACTGTTTACAGTAAGAGCTTGATAACCATTAGTTGTGTGATGCTTTTTAGTTGGTGTACAGTAAGATGAAATTGAGAAGAAACTGAATATGTTCAGAAATTGAGCTGTTTTCTCATGGCTCAACTGTTAGATTTTTAATTCTGAGCCATTCTTCTGTTTCTAATCTCAGATGAAGCTTCAAGGAGAGAAGAGTGGGCGTAAGGGTCATTTATCTATTGCAACAGAAGTATGTCTTGAGGATGATCTGTGATGGCAAATGGTTTTTTTATCGCATTAAGATTATTCTTTTAAACATTCTCTCTTTTATTTTATTTTTTTTTCCTCCAGATCTTTGAGGTGGCACCCTCTTTTTATATGGTTGAGCTTCGCAAATCTGGTGGAGATACCCTAGAATTTCACAAGGTAGGTATTACAATGTTGGGCTTGAGTGGCATCTGATTAAAGGAGATACAAGAATATGTTAAATATAAAAGAAACCGTGCTTTGACATCAATTAGGTGACTGCCGGTGTAGCTAGATCATGTCCGCTAGATTTTTGTTGTTGTTTTTAAGAAGAGAAAACAAAAGACTAATAAGCTATAAATATGTTACCATGCTGAGTTGAATAAGATGCAAAATGATTTATAGGCTTTCTGGGCTATGTATGCTCTTGATTCTTGAACAATCAGCCAAAGTTTACTCTTTGATTATCTGGTCTTCCTGGATGGATTGAGTGGGCCAGACAAAAAGAATCGTCTCTAGCCTAACATGTTTGTTTAATTAATCCTTTTTTGTGGAATATTTTTCATTTTTTGAAGAGACAAAATCACATTCTTCTAATATTATCAGCTCTAATTTTGAAATCAATTGGCTTGACTTGCAGTTCTACAAGAACCTGTCAACTGGACTAAAAGATATTGTTTGGAAGACAGTTGAATAAGAAAAGGAAGAAGAAAAGGTGCAGATAAATGGTGAGTATCTGTTAACAGTTTTATGTGCATTTTTTTACATATCCATACAACAAATTTTATGCATAGGCAGAAATGGGGCTGAAAACTGGGGTTCTGGGCAGTGGGCACTTAATTTTGCATGTTTTGCATGTGGTAATTGTTACAATTAGACTTTAATGCAATTGGAAGTTTGTGCAGAAACTTAGTAGTAGACTATATTTTTACAACACTATATCAACCTGCCAACGGATGTGTAACTTGATTGATATTTGACCTTTTATGTGACATCAAAAAGCGAGGAAAAGTTTTTAGGACCATTAGTGAAGAAAATTGGCTTAAATAAACCTTTTGAAAGGTTAAAGACGACATAATGTTGTGTTTCACTACCATTTATTATTTTCTTTTCCTAGATGCTTTTGCTCCACCCTAATACTGTGCATGGACAATCGAGAAAATTTATTCTGGGTTTCTTTTTCATTCAGGTGCTGCTGTGGTACTGGCATGAGTTGCGTAGAGCCGTAGGGCAGCTCTTCTCCATATGGATTATTCAAAGATATTGTTATCTAGCTCGTAGTGTTGATACATATTGTTCCAAAAAGGATCAAACTTCTGTTTTATTTTGCCTTAGCTGGAACTTTGTTATCAAGAACTTAGTCATGTTTGCCTTGGCTTAGCTTGAAGCATTCTTCATACCTTGGGAGAAAATAGATAAATATATTCTGATTTGCGAAGAAGCGCTCTCCCTTTCCCTCCCTCATCATTTTCCATGGTTTCATCCCTGCGTATTCTCTTAAAAATTTTAGTATGTTTAGAGATTTTCTTTTTGTGCAAGCAGGTAGGAGTGCAAATATATCTTCGTCATCTTTTCTAATTAATTTAATGTTATTGCTAGAGGTAATTATTGATTGCAAATAGTTTACTGGCCTACATTTTATTTATTTTTTATTTATCTATTTATGTATAATCTATCTATAATATATATAAGCTAGTAGACAGCACTGCAGATCCTCCGTATCTCCCCGGCAGATCCAGTGAGAGGATCAGTGTCTCCCATTTTGATCATGGCAGAAGCAAAGTCGGAGCTAAGTTGTAGGGCTCTTGCTATGTTATGGGATAATGTTGTCAGTGGAACCTCCACTAAATAGGACTTGTTCTGCTTCAAGAAGACCTTTCTTTTGCACTAAATTCTTGAAGTAATTATTGCCAAAAGAATTGGGTGTGACCAAATCAAGTGGAGCCAAAGTTGTATCGCCACCAATAGTTGGAAAGCGACGCTGTTGATAGCTTGCAAATCCAGCATCAATATTGGTGCCATTGCAGTATGCTCCATCCCAAAACGTAAAGGACTGAGCTCGCTCACGAGTGTGGGAACCTGGATTTCAAGAATTATTTAGCATTCTCAGCATAAAATAGCAAATTGACTAAAGATAATATGTAATTAATTGATACCTAAATTCAGGTCCAACCTGACAAAGCAACCATGTCTGTTGCAGTAAGGCTTTTACTCTGAAAGCGAGAACATGGCAGTTTTCTGTTGGCTAAAGTTTCGACTTGCTGTAGTGGAGTCTCATCCTCCAAGCTTCACTATCCACCTGATATTTATGGAAATATATCGTGAATGGTTCTGTTGCTAGATATATAAATTGAGAAAGAAAACAGATTAGATATGCTTACATATTCAGACGCATCCCTTGCTGGCGCTGCTATGATATATGCAGTGTCTAGAAGGTACAATTTCAATCAATGTTACTATTTTAGGATCAAATAATATGTGATATTTTATTAATTGAATGTTAGGTTACTCTATAATAGAATATAAAGAAAATATATGAACTAACAATAAGGAACACTCAGTTTTAAATTTTGAATGTTCGGCTTGTCTTGAAGGACTGGACTTGTATTGAACTTACTCATCAATGAATTTTATCTTTGATAAAAAAAAAAAAAAAAAAAACATATATGCGTCTAAAGATTAAATAACAATATAATTTTAAATATTCAACATGGAAAAATACAATTAATGAAATGAATTACAAGCGGAAATGAGTAAAAGAATGACACACATTTGTTTTACACTTGGTGCAAATTATAAAGAATGAACAAATTGGTCGAGAAGAACATAAAACTAGTTCACAGCACTGCAAATCCTCCTTATTTCCCCAGCGGTTCCTGTGAGAGGCTCAATATTTCCCATTTTGATCATGGCAGAAGCAAAGTCAGAGCTAAAAGCTGCGCGACTTCTGCTATATTCTGAGACAATACCGTCTGTTGAACCTCCACTAAAAAGAATTTGATCAGATTCGAGAAGACCTTTCCTTTGTATTAGATTCTTGAAATAATTGTTGTCAAAAGAATTGGGTGTGACCAAATCAAGGGGAGCCAAATTTGAATCACCGCCAACAGCTGGACAGCCACGCCGGCGAGTGCTAGCAAATCCAGCGTCAATAGTGACATTGTTGTATATCCTATCGCGGAATGTAACGCATTGAGCTTGACCTAGAGTATGAGAACCTGCAACAGGAAATGAAAAATACTTTAGCATAAATGCTATAAGCCAAGAATTATTTTGCTGTCACTTAAAAGGCTTGTTGCTTGTTAGATAAGGATATACCTGACAAGGCAACCATATCCCTTGCACTGAGGCCTTTACTTTGAAAGCGAGATATAAGTCTGTCCAGGCCATCTGTAAAACTTGGCAGTTCACTATTGGCTAGTGTTCTACTAGCAGTAGTTGAGTCTCTTCTTCCAAGCATCACTGTCCAAGATGGACCTCCCACCTGATATTTTTTGAAAAATGTGAAAAAAAAAATTAATAAACTAGAACTTGAGAAGAGTGACATCTGAAACAAGTTATATTGAATATGCTTACATATGCGGATGCATCTCTTGCAGCTACAGCGAGGATATCTGCACAAGATACCACTCCAGGGCATATCTTCTCTACTTCAGATTTTGCTTTTTCAATGACTCGATAGCCTCTGGCGGAATCTTTATTGGGAACTGCCGTCTGTTCACTCTCGATAGATGGAGTCTCTTCGAGTAAGATTGAGGCATCACAACCCTGCAAGTTCAAGAATTCATGAAGCAATGCTCATAGAATAATATATTAGTCATACGTATATGGCAGGAGAAAAGAGACCGATATATAATACCTGAACAAAGCAATCGTGGAAGTGTAGGCGAATGAGAGAAGCTGCCATTCTTCGTTCTGCTGCAATTGAATTCCTTATGGAAGTGCGGATGGTACTGAGTGCATTTGGACAAGAATTTTTGTAAAATGTAGAGGTGAGTTGAGCCTTGCAAGCGGTGTGCAAGAGCAGCAACACAAACATGAAGGCTGCTGCTTTTGCAGGAGATGTCAAAATATTATAATGAATTGAAGTTGCCATTTTCTTTTGTTTTCTCAAGATCAAGAACAAGCTACACAAGTCTTTAAACAAATGGAACAGCTTTTGAAAGGCTACGAACACTAACAAAAGAATCAAGAAATGATACAATAGATGAAGAAATTATACGAGGGTGACTACCTTATATAGAGGAAAAGGTCAGCGCATCAGGGTTTGTCTAGGTCTCTATTTTGAGCCACCGCGCGCAGCCGCTGTCATCTTTCTTTATTATGACCGGCTCCTATTCTCCCACTTGCTCATGGGCTTGTGTGCCATTGTGGTCGAAGGTATGTTAATTAAATGATTGAACGGGGGAAAATTTTATCTATTCATAGTTATCATGACGTGAAATTTATTTAATTTTATAAAAAAATTATTTAAATTTTAAATATAAACATATAAATTATATTATTTTTAAAATTTATGATAAATTAAATTTAAGTAATTTTTTATATAAAAAATTTATTTTATATATATTATATTTTAAATTTATAATAAATCAAATTAAAAAAAAAAAACAAATCAGTTATAATTAAAAGGGAAATTAGCTAGTAGGTATAATTGAGCCAGTAGTAATTAATTAAGTTAAGATAATTTGGCATTACTCCCACTAATTTACCTAAACACTTAGCAAATAATGCTTTGATACTGTGTGAAATCTAATCATGTTGATGGTCAAATAAAATTAAAGGTGTTGTGGACCGCTTGGAGCTTGCATGGCCTTCATGACTCGGCAACCATGGCAGCCCAGACTTTTCTTTTTTCATTTTTTTTTAATTATTAGTTTATTACTACACTATGCGAAAAGTCAGAATCAGAGGTTCATGGTAATCAATAATTAGTAATTAAAATAAAATTTATAAAAGTTTTTTATAATTATAATATCAAAATATCAATCACTCAGTAAGGGCTGATGGATTTTGCATCGGTAGTGATAATCTTTAGCTAAGGCATAGGATTCCAATCCATCTCATTGCCTGATGCCGTGCATTTCAGGCTGTCCACCTTCAATTAAAAGTTCTGTTGACATGTGGGTTGGGGTCTTTACAGGTTCACATGTTGCATCTGTTGGTCAATAGCTCTCTTCGGCATTATGCTTAGGATGGAATGATTCTTGATTTGGATGGTGAAACTCTTGGCATGAATCTGTCAAAGATAATTGGCTACAGAGGCCTTTTCGTGGGTGATGAGCTACGAGACAAGTGTGCAAGCTTCTCTCAAGAACCAATTCTAGTCTGAAAAAATGAATGCATAGCAATTTTTGGAAATGTATTCCTGAGTTCAATTGCTGTTTTGGTTAAGAGGATTTTGAGCTCTTGGTTTGGGAAATTGGATTTTACTTGTTAACAGAGGCTTAATCTTGGAGTTTTTTCTCCTTTCCCCTTAAATCTATTTTTAATAATATAAAAATTTTTTTACAGCATTATACCAATCCTGCAAATCAGGATCTTTCAAAAGATTTCGATGAAATTTTTTATGCCATGCAAAAGCTGCATGGCATTGATCATATCAGTCATGAATAACAAATTTCAAGTTAAAAAAAAATTAATTATACATATACATAAGTTTAATAATTAGTTAAAAAAAATTATTTAAACTCATTCATCATACACCTGAAATACAAATATATGAATTCAACCTATTTTATATATGAGTCACATCATATATATTATATTTTAAATTCATTATAAATCACATCTTTTCTCAAATTTAGATTTTATTTTGTTTAAGTTTCATACTTTCTAACAAGTTTACTTTTCAAGAAGGAACTTACTCCATTAGGTAAATAAATTACTTTCTACAAAGTAAAGAAAGTGTCATTAAAATAAAATGTCGATCAAATAAATTAAATTTATTAATTTCTTAAAAACATAAATTTTTTTAGTGAACTTACCTTAACCAAACAACTTCGTAGAATTAATTACAACCAAATACTGATTGAAAAAATTAACTTGCCATATATCATTGCCCTGGAATTATAGAAACTTAAAGCATCATCTCTAAGCTACATGCTATTAGATATGATTTGATACGTGTTTAAACAGAAATTAAATTGTGATTTGATATGTGTTCAAATAGAAATTAAATTGTGATGAAACTAAGAAATTTTAAATTTAAATAGAATTATTTTGAATCAAATAAAAATTCAGTTTTATCAATTTGATCGATTTAGTCTAATTTTGAATGAAAATCAAACTTTTCACTTTTTAATAAAATAAAATGTATTTTTCAAAGGCCAAAAACAAGAAAAGATAATTATTTAGGCACTTTCTATGCGACTATACCTTTGGTCACAAATGGTTAAGCTGAAGGAAGTGGGATATTACTGGGCTTTTGTAAGGCTGGGCTCTCCATCTCCGCTCTACACCCATTGCCACGTTGGTTGCTACACGTCTTCTTCTTATCCCTGCAGTCTTCTGATCACATCGTTTATTTATGATTCCAGCATTCTTGCTCAAATCTTCAAGCAGAGAGCCTATGTGTGGTGTTGATCGCCTTCACCGTCGTTACTGGTGGCTTGGTGCTCTCCCAGTCTCAGGTGCTTATATTTTAAGCACATTTGTACACTGTATTACTTTAAATAAATGATATTAATGATTATATATTCTTGATGCCCGTTGTATCTCTATTTTGGTTAGGTTTACTGGTGTATTTAAGTTGGGTAAAATGAAAAAAACCCATTGGTTGGAATTTTGTAGTATTTTTCATTTTTTATTAAAATTATTTTGTCTATAAAATATATATATATATATTGATTTCAATAATAAAATATAATAAATTAATAATTATATATTTATTTTAATGATAATATAAACTACAAATATATTTTTATTAATCATTTTATATGTTATAATAATAATTAAATATAATTTTATCAAATACTTAATATAAATAAATTATAATCAATTATTTGTCATCGGCTCCTGAATAGCTATCTAACTGGCAACTTACTGGCCAATTCCAATTCCTCTATGGAACTTGCTCTAGTTCTTTCATTGCAGCGACTTACTGGCCAATAGTAATTACAGATTTCTATTTTTATAATTCTGAATGACATTTTTTATTAATTTAAAATTAAAAATTTGTAAGAATTTAATTTAATTTTTTCATTAATTTTCATATTTAAAATATATAAATGAAAAAAAAAATTAATTCTTTTAATTTTAGAAAATATTCATTTAAGAAAAACAAAAATTAGATCACAAATACAATCTGCATATGATTTATTCCTGAAAAAGCTGACTCGTCTATCTATGCTATGTATGATCTTTGCAAAATGTTGATAATTGAAAAGCTTGAACTTCAAGCCAAGCAAGAAATTTTTGATAAGTCATGAATGAAACACACCCATTCTATTCCATGAAGTGAAAATTCAATTACTGAAAAGAATCATAATTATGACCATACAAATAAGATACAGTTATTTTACACTTGATGAAATACAAAGAAGAACAAATTGATGACAAAGAGCTGAAGTGCAGAACATGGACTTTCTCTAACGCATCAGAAACGCCTAATTACTTGTATACAATTTATCAGAGATGAAATTCAAGAAATCAAAAGGAAAATTTTAACATCTTGCAAAATGAAAGCAACACATATTACTCACGGACAGCACTGCAGATTCTCCTAAACTGTCCTTTAGAACCAGTGAGAGGCTTGTAATTTCCCATCCAGATCATGGCAGATGCAAAATCTGAGTTGAAAGCTGCACGATTTTCGCTGTATTCTTGGACAATACTATCGGTGGAACCTCCACTAAAAAGAATTGATCTGATTCCAGAAGTCCTTTCCTTTGGATCAAATTCTTGAAGTAATTGCTGTCCCAAGAATTGGGTGTGACCAGATCAAGTGGAGCCAAATTTCCGTCACCACCAACAGCAGGACAACGACGTCTGCGAGTGGTAGCAAATCCAGCATCTATGTCACTGCCATTGCTATATATCCTATCACGAAATGTGGCACATTGAGCTTGTCCTAGAGTGTGAGAACCTGCATTTGGAGAAATGGATATGTTAAGCACTAACAGAATACAACTACAATGTGTGTTATGCTAATTAATGCAATATAATTAATCAAGGGTTTTTAATTAATTAGAATGGTTTCGAACCTGACAAAGCAGCCAAGTCCCTAGCACTGAGTCCTATTTTCTGAAAGCGAGATATAAGTTTGTCCACACCATCCTTAAAACTAGGAAGTTCCTTGTTGGCTAGAGCTCTGCTTCCGGTGGTTGAATCTCTTCTTCCGAGCAACACAGTATAAGATGGACCAGCCACCTTAGATAGTTTTGAAAATATATAATACATGATGAACATTAGTTTTGGCTCCTAGGTTTTATCGATAGATATGAATTGAGAAGATATATAGCTAGCTAGGGGTTACTTACATATTCAGTTGCATCCCTTGCTGCCACAGCAATGATATCTGCACAGGATACAACACCAGGGCATATCTTCTCTACTTCAGATTTTGCCTTTTCAATGACTTCAAAAACTCTTGCAGAATTTTTGTTGGGCAATTGAGTCTTTTCACTCTTGATAGAGGAAGTCTCGTCGAGTAGGATTGAGGCATCACAACTCTGCAAGAAAGAGGATTTAGTTGCCAATAAAACATGAAAGTTTAAGATCTTTTTACAACACGGGTTGACAGAAAAAATAATATATAAAAAATGGTGAGTTTGAACTTAATTATTAAAAGTGGTGAAATTGTGTTAAAAAATTTAAGGGTAAGATATTAATTATAATAGCGTTTTGAGCCGGATGTTATTTATAATCGTTTATAGCTGATTTTAATTAAAAATTATTAAATAAAACAGCTAAAAAATAAAAAAAAAACGATAGCTATTATATATAATATCAAACTTTATTTTTTATCAATTGTTTTATATTATATTTTTAAATAAAGTGTAAATATTATTTTAATAAATAGTATTATACTAATTAATATTTTAGACCATAATATTTTTATTATAAATTTTTTTATTTTAAATTTAATTTTAAATTAAATAAAAAATTAAAATATAAAATGTTATTAATTTTACAAAATAATAAATTACTAAATATTTAATTAAATTTTAAATGAAATAAAAAGTTACAATATAAAATATTGTTAATTTTGTTTTAATAATTATTTCAAAAAATTAATTAATTATTAAATTTAACTGTTACTAATTTTATTTTAATAATTATTTAAAAAAATAAATTAGTAATTATAATTAAGCATTATTATTAATTTTTTCTCAATCATTAATTTTATAAAATAATTAATATTTATTTCATAATACACTGATTAAACTAAGATTCGACTCGAGTTAAATCTTAATTATTAAACCTTCTGCTTTCACCGATTCGACAACTGAATCAATTTTAAAACTTTGTTTGTTTCGTTAATGTGTGCATTTAGTCAATTTTAAAAACCTCCACACACACACACGTTATGTATGTAAGTATTCTGTAATTATTGATTTTGAAAGATAGATTGATGAAAAATTTTTACTTAAATTTAATTTATTATAAATTTAATATTAATAAAATGTTCATGCATTGTGTATATTTACATTAATAAAAATTTAATTTACTTTTTTTAAATATAAAAATAATTATATTGACAGATATTTTTTACCTTTTTAAGTTATTATTTTAGATATTATGTTGAATATAAATAGTTTGAATATTATTTAATGAGTGATAATAATATTTAGATTATCATTAAATATTTATTATTTTTTATTAGATTGAATTATAAATTATATTACAATATATATAATTAAGAATTTCATATTTGATGATTTTTTTTATGTTATATATATTTTGAATGTGTTGTGAAATTTTATATGCAAATATTATTTACATTTCTAAAGTAATATTGTAGAAATACGTAACTATATAAATGAAAAATGAAAAGTGACATATTTATTGCTGAATAATTTCCTCTCTTCCTTTGTGGTGCTTCATCTTTCTCATACTGACTTGGAAAGCAGTAAATAATCAAAACTTCTACTGTGTATTAGGTTAATTACTTACATTTTTTTAAAATTAATAATTTTAAGAGTATTGGTTAATTTGTGTTTGATTGTTTTGAATTCATTTGTAACATGATTTAGATTAATCGTTTAAGTATTACTAAATTCATTAAGATAAAATTATCTCGATTCTAATTATTTTTTATTTATTGATTTAAGGAATACAGTATTTAACTTTTATAATCTTTAAAAAAAAATCATACTTTTGTGAATGTTTGTAATTCTGTTCATTTTTGAAATTTTATCAATTTTAATTTAATTTGAGTAAATAAATTAATTTTTAATTGTTCATTTCCTTTATTATTTAAATTAAATGTAAAATTAATCATGCATTAATCAATGAAACCTAAACCAAAATAAAATTTATGATTCCAAAATTAGTAAATTTCTCTATATTTCAAAAAATATATATTAACTGGTTTAATCAAAACATGAAAAATAGAGAAAAATTTTAAAATTTTTGAAGAAAAAATATTTCTAAACTTAAAATTCTTGGTGGTTGTGGTTTTGATTGACGAATTAGGTTATTTGTTAATTGTAGTAACAATAAATTTTATTTGCATCTTTTTAAATTATATATTGGGTTGAACCCAGAAAAAGAAGAGACAGCATAATATATTTATTGAGTAGATCAATAAAAAAAAAAAAGAAAAAACTACCAAGTAAAATCATAAAATTGAATGTGAGAGAAAAGTTTCAAAAAATATTGATACATTTTATATAGAAGATAGGGAAAAGGAGATTATTTAACAAAAAATGATTCAACTTAGTTCATTTCATTAAAGAGTATGCATCATTGTCCTAAAACAAAACTCATTGCTTTAAAGAAATTGTTGCAATAAGTGCAACACTAAAGGATACCACTATAGTTGCTATAGTTGAAGCATTAGCTGGAGTATTGTCACGACCCAAACAATGGGCCAGACCGGCACTAGGACTTGAGTCAACATAAGGCCCCTAAAACCCGTAGTAAGCCTAATTATTTTTTAGCCCAACTATAAAGCCTATGTTTTGAGCTCATTTTCAAGAAAACAATCAAATAGAATCCGGCTATAACTTGGACCATCCAACGGGGAGTTATTAATTCATCTAACTTGTAATCACAAAATGTATCTATTTTGGGAGCTCAACTCACCCTCACAATCCTAAATCAATCAATTTAATCAAATGGGAGCTCAGCTCCCTCATCCAAAACAAACATCCATTCCACACATTCACACATGCATAATTAATAAGTTTACAATTTCAAAATAAATAATCTTTTACAGTTCAAACTAAATAAAATACTCCTAACACATGTGGAGTTCTAGATTTTAAATTAATAATATAAAATATGGATACTGCAACTATAGACCTGTAAGAAAGAAAGTAGGTTAATCACAAGGAAAAAATCCTCCTGTAACCTGAAAAAATATGGTAAATAGGAGTGAGCATTCGACTCATAGAGTAAGATGTTGATTTTAAGTACAATTTCTATAACTATCTAGCACTAATGCATCCCTACAGATGAAATGCAACACAGATCAACATATTCAACCCAACTCAAATAATAACCGCACAAAGAATAATTTGGAGACTCACACACTCGAATGTCACATCAGAGTATATACATATGGGAGCTGATCCCCTATATAGCTCTCTTAATCCAATGCCTGCCAGCAAGATCAACTCGAGTCGAAATTTCTCTTAATAATTCAAATGCGAGGGTTAGCAATATCAACTTAAAACCGTACTTGCCCCGACTTATCACAAAAAGAATCGAGCCCCAAGTGAGACTAGCTCAAGTCGATCTACCCGTCCTACCCATATCCAGTACCACACCTCAAACATGTCGACACATGCACACAGCTCTAAATTACCCTAAGGTGATACTCACATTAATTTCATTAAATAATAATATAACACAAAGCGTGCCTTATATTAGCTAAATACATATACATATATAAATGAATACATGAGCATGCATTTGATTTATAATACTATTGAAATTATAAATAAAATCAATATCTAATCACAGTACACCATAAGCTACTATGGTGGCTGGGCAAAGAAGGAAGGTTGACCCAACTCACCTAAATAATTATATTACAAGTTTATCATAATCAACTCAAAACAAGACTTTAAAGAGTCAAACACACTCTAATTTATGCTAGAAATCCGGTAGAGTTTCTTCTGTACCTAGAACTTACCCAACCTATAAAGTAATTCAAATAATACTTCTAAAATCACACATCTCAATAATATTACATGGCTCATCCTGGGCCCGCTAAACTAGGCAAACTCAAACAAATCAGAAAATTCAGTTATAAGCCTTAAAACTAATATTTTTCAAAAACCAACCAAATTAACTCTAAAAATTATAAAATTTTACTCTGCAGTCCTTAACAATGCTATACGGCTATTGCAAAAGGAATCATAATTTTTTAAGCACCCATGAATATTTTATGGATTTTTATTCTAAACCCAATACTAGGTAAATAAAAAAAACTTAGGGTTTGGGTTTACTTACACCAATTCTGACACTTGGAATGTGTATGGAGCATCTAAAAATAGTGGTGAGGACTATAATTCTGACCCGTTTCCAAAGTGGCTCCGGTAGCTTGTCTGCTCGGCTCGAAAATGCAAATTCGGGTGTCCGTAAAATTTATAAGAAACGAAAGTACTTACATGAAGCCCACAACTCTAGGAGTTAGAATAAAATTTTTATAAAATTAAATAAGCTCATTTAAAGCTCGAAAAATCACTGCAAAATCTGTGGAATTCACCAGATTTTCGGTGTCGGAAAGTTTTGAAATTTATATTACCGCAAAGCTCTTGTCGAGTAGAACAGGCTGATACTCTATGAATCTTTTTGGGTTTCCTGGTTTGGGAGAAATTTAACAAAAAAATCAAAATAGGTTAAAACTTTCTAAACTTAAATCGGACAATTCGCTTAACGAAAATTCGTGTTCTTTGTGTCTTTGGAAAGCTCTTGAGGAGTAGAACACCTTTAAGACTGGACCCGATCCAATTGGTGGTCGGATAGACCAGATTTTGGTCGGGAAGATAGAAAGTCGCGCACGTGTAGGGAGAAGTTTGGCGTGATTTTTCAGCCAACTGGGGTGTCGACTGGTGGCAGGGAGGCACCCTGATGGTGCGCCGGCGAGTTGAGGAGAAAGGGGTGGTGGTGGTCGGCGATGGGGAGGAGAGAGGAGAGAGAAATCAAAGAGGAAAGAGGAGAGGGTCTGCGCCCAAGAAGAAGAGGGAGGGGAGAAAAAGAAGACCGATTCGATTTGATCCGGATCGATTCTGTCAGTTCGATTCAGGATACCCGAAATTTTATTTTTACTCTGCCCTATAACCTAAAACAAGATGCAAAAAATTTGAAAAAAATTAAAAAAAATCAAAAAAAGTTATAGAGTCCAAATATATTTTTAAATTTATCACGTGGTCTTTAAATTAATTTTTAAAAATAGATGAAATTTATTGTCTTAAGAAAATTAAACCCCATTTTAAAAATAAAAAAAATTCAAATTTAGTTTTCATAATATTCAATAAAGTAAAATATTATAATTTACATATAAAATAATTATTTAAAAATTCATGGTGTTACAAGTATCATCAAAAGTAGTTGTAGGAGCTTTTGCCGGGATAAACATCTCAGGCTCTGAAAGTGCAGGTGTTGGCGCTACGAAAAGATCTACTGAAAGAAAAACCTGATCCACCTGATAAATAGTCAACTGACCATCAGTGTATATTGTGTCCTTTATGAGAAATTTTAGCGGGTGATTAAACTTAATCTGAATTCAATGATAAATATTCAAATTAATTAGTAGAAGAAAGCCTATCAAATAATAGTATAATTACTAAAATAAAAGAAAACTAATATACTTAAATAAAGTAAGATATGGAACTTACAACATTAAAATTGAGACCATGATTTGAACCATATAGTTGAGAAAATATAAATTTTCCATCCTTTATATATTAAAATTGGATGGACTTCAATACATTTTCATAAAGAGAAATGAAAATTTGAGAAATCTTAGCGTGAACCATCTCATTCCAAACTTTGTCTTCTTTATCACACCCCAGCACCCCTTGTTTTGGTTTTCTTGCTTTTTGGTTGGTACTTCAAAATAATGATAAATTGCCTTTAAATAATTAGAGTTTGGTCTATTTTTAATATTAATGAAGCATTTTAATTTCTCTTGTATGAAATAATTAAATACTTTTGGAATTAAGAAGAGGAAGAAAAAAAAGTTACAAATATTGAATTATAACTAAAATAAAGAGAATTTTACCTTAAATGTATTTTCAGGAATTGCAATTGAGGGATATCAAAAATTAAAATAGGAATGAAAGGGTAATTTGATAGGGATGGCAAAAGTGTATGAACCCGACCCTCTGTGCCCTGAACCCGATCAATTTTTCTTGATCCTAGCCTGACCCTGATTTGTGCCGGATGAGGATGGGAAGACCTTCTCTCCATCTCGAAACCTCGTAACCTGCCTCGCACATTAATACATTATTATTTTTTATTAAAAAATAATATATTTTTATATATTTATATATTTAAATATTATAATTTTAATAAAATATATAAATATGTTATTAAAATAATGTATAAAATTTCAATTTCTAATTATATTTCATTTTTAATAAATAATTTTATATTATATATTAATAAATTAAAATAAAAAAAATAAAAAAAAAATTCCTCACTAAAAATCTGCCCCGCACAACGGTGGAGAGTGCCCCGCTCCTATTGTGCACTATTGTCATTCCGCAAATTTGAGGAGTTGTTAAGTAATAAATAAATTAATTTTAATTAAAAATTCATTTATTAATGTTAGCAAATAGGAGTGAAAAATTTGATCTTATTCTTTGCTTTTTCTATGAAAATTACTTATTTTGAAATTAGAGAAAAATAATAAAAGGACTATAATTTTTTCCTTAAACATGTCTAAACTGAATCTCATTGATTTGTATATATATATATATATATATATATAAGCTTTTTGCTGCGTAAAATGATTTATAGAGCGGGAATTTAGGGATTAAACAGTAAAAAGTTATGAGAAAAGAAAAAATAATAGATCAAATATAATTTTTTAAAAATTAAAGGAAAATAATGAAAGAGCAAAAATAAACAAATTTTTTCTTTCAACATATCTAAATTCAATCTCACGCTGTGTAAAAGAATATATAAATGGGAGCTGGGGATGGAAGGGAAGAAGGTCACATGGAAAGTATAAAATGTCATCCGTTTAGAAGTAATGTATAAAAAAAATCTATAATAAATTTGAGGAGTTGTTAATAATAAATAAATCAAATTTAATTTATGAAAAATTGCCAAGTATGAGTGAAAATTTTGACCTTATACCTTTTTTTTTATAATAAATGAAAAATATATTTAAATTTTATAAAAACTACCAAATAGGAAAGAAAAAATTACACTTGTCTTTTATTTTTATGTATTTATATAGATAGATAGATAAATAAATAAATAAATAGATAGATAGATAGATAAATAGATAAATGAGAGGGTGATCTTTTGAATGGATTATAATACCTTATTTTTTTATTATAAATATTAAATAATATTAATAATATAAATTAAAAATATAAATGAAAATTTTAATTATATTCTAAAAATAATTTTACTTGTATTAGAAATCTTATTATAATTCTATTGTAATTTACTTTATAGGTTTATTAGGATTTTTTTTCTAATATTATTATCTAAAATTATTTTGATATATTTAAATTATAACTTATTTTTATGTTTAGTAATTTTAATATTGTATTATTATTCAAAAATGTAAATAATATTTTTTTATTTAAAATTTAAATATGAATATCTATTTTATTAAGAGAATAATTTTTTTATTAAGAGAATAATTTTAAAATTACAATATTTAAAAAAGTAGCATAAAATCTTATACAATGATAATGAACAGAAACATAATTTTATCAATAATGATATAATTTTTTTTTATATACTTTTTAGAGAATCAAAATACTAACTGTAATATTTACTTACAAAAGTGAATAATTTGAAAATCTAATTTAAAATACTAGGTATATATATACATATATTAAACTTATTAATTTTCATATTATTATTATAAAAATTAATATTTTAATTTAAGTAATTAAATTTAATATGTAATTTATGTATATGATAATTACTTATCATAAATTATGTGATATGTCAAAATAAAGAAAGTGTAAAAAATGTTGTTTTCATTATTGAATGTATTTGGGTACAGAAAAGTGTTTGTATATGTAAATTACAAGCTGTTTGTGAAAAAAAAAAGAAAAGACTAAATATACAACATAAAATTCAATTTATAAAGATAAGGAGAAAAAGATATTATATTATAATATGATGTACGTAAGATAAAATTGTTTATTTTTTAAATTAATCATTATAAAATAATTAATTAAATTATAAAACATTAATGTGGGATATTAAAATTATTATTATTATTATTATTAAAAAAAGATGAAAATATATATCCAGTTAATATTATTTCTTTAAGAATTTTAAATAACAATTTAATTTTAAAATTTTAATCACAATTTTATTTATATGAAATAAATTTTATTTTAATAACAATTATCATTAAATAAATTAAGAAAGTCTAAAAAAATAAAATTATAAAATAATAATACAAAAAAAATTTAATTATTATTATCCACATCACAATATTTTCTTATTCTTAAAAAAATAAAATAACTTTATTGAAATGACTAATAAAATATTAATACTTCATTTCAACTATGGCAAATTTATGTTTATTAGATAAAATTAATATTAATTTTATAATATTAAATAAAATAATAGAATTAAATTTTTAGATAAAATTAAAAATATCTAAACATAAAACTTATGATGGCTCATAACATATAGATTTCTTTTAAAAATATAATAATTATGTAGTTTTTACATTTATACATGAGATTGTCTTTCATTTTTGTTTTTATCATAGTGTTTCTATATTTCATATATTTGAAAAAGAAAAAATTTTAAAAAAATATTTGTAGTAAAAAATCAAAATATATACCATAAAAGTTGTGTACTCAATAATATGGGTAATATTTACCAATAATGATAATCGACGATTTTAAGCTTTTAAACATTTTATTTTTAACATTAATTATATAAATTATACATGAATCATGATATATGTATTGATTAACAATTATATAATAATATTTATGTATTTACAAGAAAAAAATATTTATTTTAATTATAAAATTTCCATAATAAATATAATTTTTCTCTCTTATTTACTTATAAAAATAAATTTATATTTATTATTTGCATATAATTCCATTTTTAATTTTTTTATGAAATTTTATTTATTTATATAATCTTATCCCCTTTTTAAAAAATAATTTCTGGTTTTTTATTCACATAAAAAATTTGAAATAAAAATTTAATAATAATTATTAATGTTAATACTATATTTTGGAGACGTATAATTTTCTTTTAAAGTTATGAAAATATTAAGAATTATTATGCTCTTTAAAAAAAAAAAGTGAATAAAGTGCTTTATAAATAAACTAGGGTCTTTTTTTTTTTTTTTACAATTATATCATATCATAAAGAATGATTATCGGATGACATGTATCACATAAATTAGAACTTATATTTTTTTATTATTTTTGTTATTATTATTAGTATAGTTGTTTTATGATTTAAGATAATTATTTTCAGTGAAATTTTAATATAACAATAGAATTTTAACTATGAGTTTTTTTAATAATTCTTTTTAAAATTATATTGAAAATTAAATAAAACAAAACTAATTACATTTTAAATATTGCGAATTTATAAAAAAAAAATGCTTATTAAAATGATAAAAACACACTTGCAAAAGACTAGTAAAATTCTAAAAAATCATATTGAGATATTAGATGATGCTGAAAATTATTTATTTAAAATTAACAATATATTTTTTTAGTGAAATTAATAATAGGACAAATTCTCCCAATGTGCAGATTAAAAAGGGGGGGGAAAGAAAACGCATATTGACTTATTATTCTTGCAATTTTAGTTGTCAATTTATTTATTTATTTTTTTTAAATAAGATTTCCAATCATAGCAACAAAATGGTTCAAATGCAATAGAAAATTCATTTCTACTCTGCAATCTTAGCCCAAAAAGACAGGCCCATAAGCCCCAAATCAATAAGAACTAGGCCGAGAACAACGGGTCTTCAACCCGAAAGAGGATCCAGCAGCATCCACACGCCAGCGCCGCGCAGCAAACTTCAGGTGCGGGCCTCTCCCACTCAATGGCCATGCGAGGCAAAGAGAAACCAAACCTCAGCCCAACAAAGGTGTCTCTAAGCCTAACCCACTAGGATTGATCGAACAAAGGGCACGAGAACCATAATTCTACATATTTATAGCGACAAAAACAACTATTTTAATTTTTTTTTTAATAAAATTGACTTATTAAAAATTAAATGGAATTGCTATCGATTTAAAAACATAATGAATATTTAATGTTATGAATTAGTAAACTTAAAATATACTTATGGCCTGAAATTAAAAAGCCTATATAATTTATTTTAAATTTATTTCTTTCAAAATAATCATAAAAAATAAATTCAATTAAAATTTTATGTTAAATAAAATAAATGATATAGTTGTAATTTCTAATATTATGAAAAAATATATATTCCTTTAATCCAAATGTGAACAAATTTTAACAAGAAAAATATTCTAATAATAGAAATGAAATTATGAGAATACAATTACTAAATTTTTAAATTAATAAAAAATATGATGGACAAAATTATTTTAGACTTTATTTTGATGATTTTAAATTTATTTAAATGGTCCAACACCTCCATAAAAATTTAATAAAAGTAATAAAAAACATTAATTTTTAGAAAATATTTCTATTATGCCTTAAAAAATTTTAAATTTTTAGGGGGCTTATTCCTCCCTTGACCCAACATAAATCCCTCCTTGCTAGCAGCCATGGACGTTGAGAAAACTATCAAGTTGGCAAAAGAACGGTGGTGGTAAAACTAAAAATATATTTGAATTCTACGAATTTTTCTAAGTTTTCTAGAATTTTTTTGAAATTTTTGGGCCTCGTTTTCGGTCCCAAGGCAGAGTAAAAATTCAAAATTTTGTATCTTGAATCGAACCGGCGGAATCGAACTGGATCGGATTGGACCGGTCGAATCGGACTGGCCCTTTTCTTTTTCTTCTTCCTTCTCCCTCGCGCGCCCGACCTCTCCTCCTTCCCCTCTCGTTTTCTCTCTCTTCCCTCATCCCCAGGCCGCGCCGCCACCTCCCCAGTCTACCCACCTCGCCGACGCGTCGCCCCGGTGCCTCCCCACGGCCGGCCGTCGTCCCAGGTGGCCGAAAAACGCACGCGAACGCCTCCCCTGCGTGCGCGCAATGCTTCACCTTCCCGGCCGAAATCGGGTTGATCCAGCCACTGATTAAGCCGGGTCTTGTGTCAAACACCATTTACACCTCGAGAGCTTTCCATAGACACCAAGAACACCAAAATCCATCAAGCAGTTTGTCCAATTTTTGTTCGAAAAGTTTTAGCCCATTTTGACTTTTGGGCTAGATTTCTCGCAAACCGTGAACCCCACGAGAAAACTGAGAGTATCAGAGCACTCCACACGTCGAGAGATTCGCGACAATATAAATTTCAAAATTTTTCGACACCATTTTTCGATGGATCCCACGGAACTTCGTAGTGTTTTTCCGAGCATTAAATGAGCTTAGAAAATTTTATAAAAATTATATACTAACCCTCGTGTTGTGGGCTTCGTGTAGGTACCTTCAATTCGCGGAAATTCGACAGTTGTCCAGGTCTATGAATTTCCGACCAGACAGATCGGCTACCGAAAAAGTCTTGGAATTGGATCGGGATTTTGGCTACCCCACCGTTGTCAGATGCCCCGAGAGCGTTCCTGAGATCGGAATCGGCATAGGTAAACCCGAACCTTGCTTTTCCGTAATTTTCTAGTGCTTAAATGAGATTAAAAATACATAAAATATTCGTGGTAGCTCAAAAAATTATGATTCTTTTTGCATTAGCCTAGTAATATTGCTAAGGACTGCGGGGCAAAGTTTTAGAATTTTTAGAGTTTATTTGGGTAGTTTTTGCAAAAATGGTTAATTATAAGGACTAAACTGTAATTTTACATTTTGTGAATGATGACTGTTTGGATGGGCCCAGGAGGGGCTGTGTGATATGATTGAGTTGTGGGTGTATGATTGGTGGATATAAAAGTGTGTTTTAAACCCATTTGTAGGTTGGGTAGGTCCTAGGTATAGGGGAGACTCTGCCGGAATTTCGGCACGACTTAGGATGTATTTGGTCTTTTCTTGGTCTATATTGAGTCAATTGTATTAAATAATTGTAATAAACTTATCAGGTAAGCCGGGACAGCCTTCTTCCTCCGCCGAGCCACCACAGTGACTGTTGTCAAGTCTAGAGTAAAATATTAATTTTAATTATAATTTCGATATTATTATATGTTCAAGCATGCCCATGCATCACTTATATGCATATATCTATGTAGTTAAACTCTAGGCAAGTTTTATGTTGCATTCACAACTGTTAAAGTGCCATGGATGTTGTTGTGGTAATTTGGAGCAGTGTGCGTGCTTTGGCGTGCGTGTGATGTGGTGTTGGCTATGGATAGGACAGTAGACACGGCTTGAGATCTTCGCTGGGACCCGGTCCTTCAGGGTAGACACGGATTGAGTTCTTCATTGAGACCCCGATTTGGTTTATTAAGTGGAAGTCCGAGCTGATTTCTTCGCTGGCATATTGGAATAAGAGAGCTGTATAGAGGATCAGCTCCCATATATGTATTGTTTGACATTATCGGGTGTGTGAGTGCTCCAAATCACCTTTTTGCTGTTATGATGTAAAAATATTACCGATGTTGCATTTCACTCCATAGGTGCATTAGCTTTAGATAGCTATAGAGTTTATGATTAAAATTGATATTTTACTCTCTGAGTCGAATGCTCACTCCTGTTCATTATCTTTCAGGCTACAGGAGGATTATTGTTGTGGTTAACCTGCTTTTCTCCTTCGCATGTTGTTTAATAATGTTTGTGTAATTCTGTTAACTTCTAGAATTCGGTATGTATTATAAATATTTATTTGATTTGGGTCTGTAATATAATTACCATGATGGGCCTGTAAACTTATTATATGCATGTATATTGGACTGGATGAGGGAGTTGAGCTCCCATTTATTTTTATGACATATGAGTATGTGGAGGGTGAGCTGAGCTCCCCAACTGATTATATTATGTTTACAGGTCGAGTGAGTCAAAAACTCCCTGTTGAAAGGTCCATTTTATGGCCGGACTCTATCTGGTTGAATTCTTGAAATTGGGCCCAAATGGGCCTTAGAGTTGGGTTGAGAAATAGTTAAGCTTACTACGAGCCTCGGGAGCTTTATGTTGGCCCAGGTCCTAGTGCCAGTTCGGCCCATAGGTTGGGTCGTGACAAATGTGGTATCAGAGCTTAGGCTCCAGATTCATAGGGAATAATTGTCTAAAGTGTTGGGAAGAGTCTACTAGGAGTCACATGAGGAAAATAGGATCCACATTTGTCTTGCATTGTCATATTTGCTTCTAGTTTATGCTTCATATATTGTGTGTAAATATGAGTTTATAGAGCTGTGTAATATGTAGTTTTGAAATTTTATGGGCTAATGCTGCTGAATTTCAGGAAAATGTGTAGAAGCAGGAGAGCTGCCACTGCACCAGAACCAGATGTGCCTGATGAGGTGTCGGTACAAGATGAGGCACTTACCCCGAGGAGGCGGGGTAGGAGGCCTAGAGCTGCTCAAGTAGAGGAGCAGCCACCACCAGTTCAGGAATAGTCCTTTATGGCACAGGGTCCCATGGACCCAATAGCAACTACTCTAGCTGGTTTGCAGAGAACCATCGATATGATGGCACAGTATATGGTCCACTCTCCCCAACAGCAGCAGTCCACTCCACCAAGAGGAGAACCGTACAAACAAATAATAAATTTTAAGAAATTGGTGTCTGGTACTTATGATGTGTCAGACGATGCCTATCAGTTTTTTAATTCCTGCAAACAGGCAAGGATGGAGTTGCAGTTGACTGATAGGAGGCTCATAGAGTGTGTGCAGCATGTCATAGGGCCTATGCCTAGATAATGGATGAATGACTACATATTACCTCGGATTAAAGGTTTGTCATGGACCCAGTTTGTGGAACTGTTTATCAACAGATTTGTACCAGAAAGTTTCAGAGATCAAAAGCAGTGGGCCTTTAAGGCCTTAAGACAGAATGACAGGTCTGTAGATGAATATGCTATAGAATTTCTGAAACTGAGCAGGTATGCCCCTACAGCAGTAGCTACAAAAACTATGAAGGTAAAGAGATTCCTAAAGGGGCTTGACAGGAGGTATGCAAACCTAGCCATGATGTCTGATCAGTCTTTTGATGTGGTAGTTGATTGAGCTAGACAGATTGAGATTAGCTATGCTGTGGATGACAGCGGAAGGGCAAAAAAAAATAGAGCAAAGGGTTTTTCAGGTGTTTTCCACATGGGTACTACGGATAGTGGTGGCCAAACTAATTACAGAGGAAGAAGCAGGAATAAGAGGAGTGGTTTTAGACACAATCTCGAGGATTCAGACCAGGGTACAGATCCAGTAGTGGTCACAGTTCGGGATACAACAGTTCTGGGTCTGGTTCAGGATCCTCCTTGGCACCTTGTGCACAGTGTGGAAGAGGACATTCAAGACCTTATATGATGGGTTCAGGAGTATGCTTTAGATGTGGCCAACAAGGTCACTTTGCTAGGATATGCCCCGTGTTCAGTGAGCCACAGATGGGGTCACAAGGTTCTGTTGCAAATGTTCCTCGTCAGTTGTATCCTGGTGCTTCCAGCATGGCAAGCAGTCAGTTTAGTGGCCAACAGGGCCAAGGACAAGGGGGACGTGGATTTGGAGGTAGATCAGGAGGTAGAAGTCAGTATCAGGGTTCTGCCACCCAGGGTAAGGATCAAGCTTGGGTTTTCACCCTGACCCACCAGGATGCTCAAGCTTTCAATGTAGTTGTGGCAGGTATTCTTCTGGTCTGTTCCTATGAGGCTCGTGTTTTAATAGATCCGGGTGCTACGCACTCATTTGTCTCCCCAGTGTTTGCCATGAGATTTGGTAGGAATCTTATAACTTTAGAATGCCCTTTGTCTGTAGCTACCTCGCTTAGTGACAACATAGATGTAGATATGGTTTTTTCGGGTAGCCCAGTAGTAGTGGATGGAAAGATCCTCCCAGCAGACTTGGTTCCTCTACCAATAATGCATTTCGATATAATCTTGGGAATGGATTGGTTGGCAACTCATTATGCCACTTTAGACTGCAGGAGCAAAAAGGTGTATTTCCACATACCTGGTGTGGAAGAGTTTAGTTTTGATGGTGACAGGAGAGTGGCTCCATATAATTTGGTGTCAGCAATTAGTGCTAGAAAATGTTGAGGTGTGGATGTCAAGGGTATTTGGCATTGGTAAGAGATATATCTATAGAAAGTGTCAACATGAAAAATGTTCCTGTTGTCAGAGAATTCATGGATGTCTTCCCTGAGGAGCTTTTAGGGTTGGCTCCAGGAAGAGAAATAGAGTTTTGCATTGATGTTGTGCCGGGTACAAACCCCATATCAATGCCACCTTACAGGATGGCACCAGCAGAATTGAAAGAGTTAAAGGAGCAACTACATGAGCTTTTGGACAAGGGTTTCATACTTCCAAGCACTTCACCCTGGGGTGCTCCTGTTCTATTTGTGAGAAAGAAAGATGGGTCCTTGAGGTTGTGTATTGATTATAGACAGCTGAACAGGGTGACTGTGAAGAACAAGTACCCACTTCTTCGGATCGATGATCTATTTGATCAACTCCAAGGAGCTATATTATTTTCCAAGATAGACCTGCGATCAGGCTACCATAAATTGAGAATCAGGAATGAGGATGCGTCCAAGACAACATTCAGGACAAGATATGGTCATTATGAGTTCTTGGTGATGTCTTTTGAACTCACTAATGCACCAGCAGCCTTCATAGACTTGATGAACAGGGTGTTCAGGCCATTCCTGGACCGTTTTGTCATCGTATTCATAGATGATATTTTGGTATACTCTCGAACCGAGGAAGAACACGTGTGGCATTTGAGGATGGTGTTGCAGACTTTAAGGGAGCACCAGCTATATGCCAAATTTTCAAAATGTGAATTTTAGCTAGAAAGCATCTCATTCTTGGGACACGTGGTTTCTAGTGAAGGCATTCAAGTGGATCCCAAGAAAATTGAGACTGTAACTGATTGGGTTAGGCTTACAACAGTCACTGAGGTGTGAAGTTTTCTAGGCGTAGCTAGCTACTATAGGCGTTTTGTGCAGGATTTTTCCAGGATAGCGGCTCCCCTAACTAAGTTAACTCGGAAGAATGTTCCATTCATTTGGACAGATGATTGTGAGGAGAGTTTCTAGAAGCTTAAGGAGTGTCTAACCACCGCTCCTGTGTTGAGATTACCGATAAGTGGTGAAGGATATACCATGTACTGTGACGCCTCCAGAGTTGGCTTAGGGTGTATTTTGATACAGAATGGAAAAGTAGTGGCTTATGCTTCAAGGCAGTTGAAGAAGCATGAGCAGAACTACCCCACCCATAATTTGAAAATGGCGGCTGTAGTCTTTACACTAAAGATCTGGAGATACTACCTGTATGGTGAAGTGTTCGAGATATACACCGACCATAAGAGTTTGAAGTACATCTTCCAACAAAGGGATTTAAACTTGAGACAGAGGAGATGGATGGAGCTTCTGAAAGACTATGATTGCACCATCCAGTACCACCCTGGAAAGGCCAATGTAGTAGCAGATGCTTTGAGAAGAAAATCTTCTGGTAGCTTGGCGCACATATCAGGGGAGAAGAGACTGTTGATTCAGGAAGTACATGAGTTAATGGATCAAGGTCTAATCCTAGATCTTTCAGATGAGGGGGTATTGTTAGCTCATTTTTCAGTGAGACCAGACCTGTGAGACAGGATTAGAGTTTTCCAGCACAGAGACCAGCAATTGATGAAGATCATAGAAAGAGTATAGCAGGGTGAAGGTGGTGAGTTTGGATTTGCCAATGATAGCGCCCTTATGCAAGGTTCCAGGATATGTGTGCCCGATGTAGACAATCTCATAAATGAAATCAGCGAGAGGCACACTATACACTGTACAATATCCACCCAGGCTTCACCAAAATGTACCATGATGTGAAAGATAGCTATTGGTGGAATGGCGTGAAGAGAGACATAGCAGACTTCGTGTCCAAGTGCTTGACTTATCAGAAGGTGAAGTTTGAACACCAGAGGCCGTCAGGGAAGCTGCAAGAGCTCCCTATCCTATAATGGAAGTGGGAAATGATTACTATGAATTTTGTGACTGGGTTGCCTCGTACCACCCGAGGATATGATTCGATATGAGTAATTGTAGACCGCCTAACTAAATCAGCTCATTTCTTGCTTGTGAAGATCACATATTCTGTTGCATAGTACGTCCACTCTATATTCGAGAAATAGTCAGATAGCATGAAGTTCCAGCTTTCATAATATTTGACGGAGGGCCCTATTTCACTTCTCGATTTTAGAGGAAGTTGCTGGAGGCACTTGGCACACAGTTGAACTTTAGTACTGCTTTCCACCCTCGCATGCATTTAACAGAAGGATAATCCAAACACTGGAAGACATGCTTCGCATGAGTGTTTTGGATTTTGAAGGTCAATGGGATGATCAGCTACCTTTGGTGGAGTTTGCCTACAACAACAATTACCATTCCAGCATAAGGATGGCACCCTATGAGGCACTATATGGAAGAAAGTATAGGTCTCCTCTGTGTTGGACAAAAAAGGGAGAACCAAAGGTGCATTATGTAGACCTAGTACAGTACACTTCAGAGATAGTTCCTTTAATCAGGGAACGATTGAAAACAGCTTTCAGTAGGCAGAAGAGTTATGCAGATCCTAGGCGAAGGGGTGTGGAGTTTGCAATAGGCAACTACGTATTCCTGAAGGTTTCTCCGATGAAGGGAGTCATGAGATTTGGAAAGAAGGGCAAGTTGGCACCTCGGTATATTGGACCTTTTGAGATTATTGATAGAGTTGGAGCAGTTGCCTACCGGTTGGAGCTACCACCCAACCTTTCTCATGTTCATCCTGTATTTCACATCTCCATGCTCAGAAAATACATACCTGATCCTTCTCATGTGCTACAGTCGGATGTAGTAGAGCTGAAAGAAAACTTGACGTTTGAGGAGCAACCTATAGCCATAGTGGACTACCAAGTGAGGCAGCTAAGATTAAAATAGATCCCTATAGTTAAAGTTTTGTGGAGGAGTCAGTCAGTGGAAGAGTGCACCTGGGAGTCAGAGCGGGACATGCGTAGCAAGTACCCTTATCTATTCAATGTATAATTCAGTACCTTATTCTGCCTTATGTAAAAATTCGAGGACGAATTTTCTGTAAGGGGGGAAGAATGTAACACCCCAAATTTTTAAATTTATTATTTTGTGAGTAATATTAATATTTTAATTTTATTTAAATTTTAGGAAATTATTTGAAATTTTTCGGATTTTAGAAATCGGGTTTGATTTTCCTAAAATATAAAATTTTAATGATTTTTAAAAATTAATTTAAAGACCATGTGGTAAAACTAAAAATATATTTGGATTCTATTAATTTTTTTGAGTTTTCTATAATTTTTTAGGAATTTTTGGGCCTCGTTTTCGGTCCCAAGGCAGAGTAAACATTCAAAATTTTGTATCTTGAATTGGACCAGCTGAATCAAACTGGACCAGATCGGACCGGTCGAATCAGACCGGCCCTTTTCTTTTTCTTCTTCCGTCTCCCTCGCATGCCCGACCTCTCCTCCTTCCCCTCCCATTTTCTCTCTCTTCCCTCACCCCTAGGCCGCGCCGCTGCCTCCCTAGCCTCCCCACGTCTCCGGCGCGCAGCCCTGGTGCCTCCCCACGGCCGGCCGTCGTCCCAGGTGGCCGGAAAATGCTCGTGAACGCTCACCTGCTCGGGCGCAACGCTTCACCTTCCCTGTCGAAATCGGGCCGATCCGGCCACCGATTGGGCCGGCTCTTGTGTCAGACACCATTTACACCTCGAGAGCTTTCTATAGACACCAAGAACATCAAAATCCATCGAGCGGTTTGTCCAATTTTTGTCCGGGAAGTTTTATCCCATTTTGACTTTTGGGCTAGATTTCTCGCAAACCTTGAACCCCAAGAGAAAACCTAGAGTACTAGAACACTCCACTTGTTGAGAGCTTCGCAGCAATATAAATTTCAAAATTTTCCGACACCGTTTTTTGGTGGGTCCCACGGAACTTTGTAGTATTTTTCCGAGCATTAAATGAGCTTAGAAAATTCTGTAAAAATTATATACTAACTCCCGTATTGTGGACTTCGTGTAGGTACCTTCAATTCGCGGAAATTCGACAGTTGTCCGGGTTTGTGAATTTTCGGCAGACAGACCGGCTACCGAAAAAGTCTTGGAATTGGATCGGGATTTTGGCTACCCTACCATTGTCAGATGCGTCGAGCGCGTTCCCGAGATCGAAATCGGCATAGGTAAACCCGAACCTTGCTTTTTCATAATTTTCTAGTGCTTAAATGGGATTAAAAATACATAAAATATTCGTGGTAGCTCATAAAATTATAATTCTTTTTGTATTAGCCTAGTAATATTGCTAAGGATCGCGGGGCAAAGTTTTAGAATTTTTGGAGTTTATTTGGGTAGTTTTTGCAAAAAGGGTCAATTATAAGGATTAAACTGTAATTTTATATATTATGATTGATGACTGTTTGGATGGGTCCAGGAGGGGCTGTGTGATATGATTAGGTTGTGGGTGTATGGTTGGTAGATATAGAAGTGTGTTTTAAACCCATTTGCAGGTTGGGTAGGTCGTACGTATAAAGGAGACTCTGTTGGATTTTTGGCACGACTTATGACGTATTTGGTATTTTCTTGGTTTGTATTGAGTCAATTGTATTAAATAATTGTAATAAAATTGTCAGGTGAACCGGGACAGCCTTCTTCCTCCGCCTAGCCGCCATAGTGACTGCTGTCAAGTCTGTGAGTAAAATATTAATTTTAATTGTAATTTCGATATTATTATATGTTCAAGCATGCCCATGCATCACTTATATGCATATATCTATGTAGTTAAACTCTAGGCACGTTTTATGTTGCATTCACAACTGTTAAAGTGCCATGGATATTGCTGTGGTAATTTGGAGCAGTGTGCGTGCGTTGGCGTGCGCGTGATGTGGTGTTGGCTATGGATAGGACGGGTAGACACAGCTTGAGATCTTCGCTGGGACACAGTCCTTTGGGGTAGACACGGCTTGAGTTCTTCGCTGAGACCCCTATTTGGTTTATTAAGTGGAAATCCGAGCTGAGTTTTTCGCTGGCACATGTTGGAATAAGAGAGCTGTATAAGGGATCAGTTCCTATATATGTATTGTTTGACATTATCGGGTGTGTGAGTGCTCCAAATTACCTTTTTGCTGTTATGATATGAAAATATTACCGATGTTGCATTTCACTCCACATGGTGTATTAGCTTTAGATAGTTATAGAGATTATGGTTAAAAGTGATATTTTATTCTCTGAGTCGAACGCTCACTCCTATTCATTATTTTTCAGGCTACAGGAGGATTATTGTTGTGGTTAATATGCTTTTCTCCTTCGCAGGTTGTTTAGTAATGTTTGTGTAATTCTGTTAACTTCTAGAATTTCGCATGTGTTAGAAATATTTATTTGATTTGGATCTGTAATATAATTACCATGATGGGCCTGTAAACTTATTATATGTATGTATGTTAGACTGGATGAGGGAGCTGAGCTCCCATTTATTTTTATGACATATGAGTATGTGGAGGGTGAGCTGAGCTCTCCAACTGATTATATATTATGTTTACAGGTCGGGTGAGTCAAAAATTCCCCGTTAAAAGGTTCATTTTATGGCCGGACTCTGTCCGGTTGAATTCTTGAAATTGGGCCCAAATGGGCCTTAGAGTTGGGTTGAGGAATAAGTAGGCTTATTACGAGCCTCGGGGACTTTAGGCTGGCCTAGGTCCTAGTGCTGGTTCGGCCCATAGGTTGGGTCGTGGCACTTTTATCCTGACAAAATATCTTGACATCTTTATCTTTAAATGATCCACATATCATAACAATGAATGAGCAAATAACTTTCTAATCACAAGGCCTACTACTTCAAACTTGAAAAATTACTATGTACATGTTTATTTTATATTTAAATGACCTGCAAAATTATTTCTTTTAGCTCATTTATGAACGGATACTTTTAAAATATTTAATTAACTCTTAAAGAATAAGCTCAGTAAAATTAAAGTCTTTAGCCTATTATTAAATCCAACATTAAAAAAAAAATTAATATTAACTCAATATTAAACCTAACATAAAAAAAGCTAAATTAATCTTTTACCCATTATTAAAACTAACAAATTAAGGAAATCTTGATTATTTTTCAGATTTTTTCTCGTTGTTATTAGAACACAGTTTTTTAGTCCAGCATATATTTATAAATTTACTTTTAATTACACCTCACACCCTTAAATAGAAACTTCTAATTTCGCCTTCAGGCACAAAAGTGTCTCTCACACCGTAGATAAAGAACCCCTACCATAAGCTTTTTTTTTTTTTTTCAAAAATAAAATACGTACATAGAAATTAATAATGAAAATAAATTATTATTAAAATTATAATTAATTATAATTAAATTTTTATTTTAATATAATTCACACTTACGCGCTGCTTACCATAAACTCGTATCTATAAAAACGTAAATCAAAAGATTATTTGTACCCATTAAGTGGTGGGAGGATAAATCCACGGCCGAACAAGGAAGCCTCCAATTCTAGTTGATTAGTTGAAAAAAAAAAGGTATATTCTCCTACATCATCGCATCTCTGAAGTGATTCTTTCTTTAAAACAATATATTAAATGGCCAAGGTTAATTTTATCAAACACTATTAATGAGGGTTTGTCTTCTTTGAGATATATATATATAATATATATATAAAATATTGGTGATTAAACATTCAACCATTTCTGGGTAAAAAATAAAAATCAACAATTTGATGGTTGATTATTATTATTATTTTTTAAAAATTTTGCATACTTATCTTTCCAATGTAAAATCCGGACGCCACGTCTCAAGTAAACTGATAGCAAAAGATGAATTAGAATCCACAAATTATTGCAAAATAAAAAATATAAAATAGTAGTTTTGACTGTTGACTTTGGCACTACGCGCCACGCAAATCCACACTCGCTATAAAGCTAACGTCCTTGATACGCACGCTCTTAATTTCCGCATCGAAACGAGGGGAAAAAGAAACCCCAATTAACCAAAATTTGCCCTTTGAAGAAGCGCAATGAGGGAAGAAGTCATCAGTTCCGGAGGGACCATGGATCCCACTCCTGCCGCGAGGTACCAGATCACTCTTATCTCCCTCCTTCCTATCCTCACTGCATGTACTCACTCACTCTTGATCTCTTATTCGGAGTTTTAGTTGTTACAGATTGCAACTCACTTCGCTCCTCTGAAATTAGGGTTTCTGAATTTTTCCTCTTTTAGTTGTTTCTGCCTCTGCTTCTTTTGGGGTCCTTGATTTTTGGTTTCTGGATAGCTGAGGAAAAGAAACGGGACCCTAATTTTATAGATTCAATTCAGCTGTGCTCAAAACAGTGGTCTTTGTAATTTGTTTTTCCATTATTATTATTTTACTTTTCTTAGGAGCCCAACATGGTAGTGACTAGTGAGGTAATAAGGACCTTTACAATTTAGTGGTTTGTGGAGGAATTTGCGGTGAAAGGCGTGTACGTTTGGTTCCTCTGAAAGTTGAGGAAGAGAAAGGAAATAAAATAAAAAATATATATATTTTTTAAATCATGCAATTATGTAAATCTGTGATGTATTTTTGTTCTCATGAAGTACAATTCTTTATGGATGTTGCCTTCCTCCAGTTCCGCTGGGGCATCCTCACCTGGTGTTCCAGCAAATGTCGGTAGTGTAGAGAGGTCCAGTCATGCGCATACTTCCAAAGCAGCCTCTCTGTCTGTTGCTGGCTCACAATTACCAAGGACCTCCTTGAGCACCAGTGCTGGTGGTTCTGTTCTGGGATCATCAAGGCCTTCATGTAGGCCATGGGAAAGAGGGGACCTGCTGAGGCGTTTGGCTACTTTTAAGCCGTCGAATTGGTGTGGAAAGCCTAAGGTACCCCCATATTAATGAAAAGTAGTTGTGTATTGAAGTCGTGATTACATTGCATTTAAATTTTTTAATTTGCTAAAAGTGTAAATATTGGGAGGCAATTATGAGGTTTTTATAGTGTAATTTAATTATCTAATCTAATTTACAGGGCTTTTACCATCTATTATTGCTTTAGAAGAAGCAAATGAGTAATTGGTGCTGGTTTAAAAGGAACAAAATTGTAAAATTGTAGTTCTTAGATTTTCCAGGATCAAAAAATTTCTCTCATATTCTCATTTAATTTATGCAGAGTTAAAGAACACAGCTACCTTTAATATGATATTGATATGCTAAGAATAGCAATTCTGAGCTAATCTAGACACCCAATGAATGTTTGTTTCGCATTGTAGCTTTATAGAAGTTATTCTGTGAAAATATGCATAAAAACCACTTGAACTCTTTCATGTTTTCCTCCATAGTAACTGATGTTTAAACCATTAGTTTCAATTTATGTTAGAAGTCAATTTTGCATTAGAAAAGCACTGTAAAAGAGGTATCAGAAACAGTATAACTGGAAGGCCTGAAAAGGTTATTTTAGTGAAAATCCCTGGTTTCCTATACAGATACAAGGATGATTAATTCCTTCAGCCTCAATTTTAAACAGGAGTTGAATAAAAATTGTTTCCTAGGAAGACATGATGATATTCCACGTCAACATTTTTAATTGTAAAAATATATCTTGGAGTTATGTTGTTGTAAACTTAAGTTACTGTGATTTGAAGAGTCCGTGTTTCTCGTTTTAGTAATAGACTCAGTAAAATTTGGTTCATCTGATCATCCCTTTCTAATTTCTTGCAGATTGCTAATTCATTGGCTTGTGCTCAAAGAGGTTGGATGAATATTGACATTGATAAAATTGTGTGTGAATCATGTGGTGAATGCCTGAGTTTTGTTTTGCTACCATCCTGGATCCCTTCTGAAGGTTAGCTATTGTAATTATAGTAAAAATCTCTATATCAGACACAACACAAACTGGTTTTCTAATGACCTTTACAAGCCACAGCATTAATGGTAAGGAGGAGTTGTCATATATCTGAGAACAATAGAGAAGGTTGGAAAATAGATTTAAGTGGATAAATTGACAAAAATGGGCCTAGTTTTTTCTCGCTGCCTAATGCAGAAGAGAGCTAGATGAATGGATGATTTAGGTAGAAGGATAAAGATAAGAGAGCTTGGAGAGTTGCTATTTTGGATTTTACTGGCTATTCTGAGTTAGTTACCCAAATTTTTGTTATAGCTGAATTAAAATCTCAGAGCAAGTTACCTGTTTTTCATGGCTTGGAACTTTGTTGCTTTTGATGAGAGCCTCACCATGCAATAAAATTGCTTGGAATGATAATGATAAATTTTGTTGTAGGATGCACATTAGAAAATCGATTAAACCTTTTTCTTCCTAATATTGCTTTTGTAAGGCCATGGTGTGTTATAATCTTGTTTCTTTGATGCATTGCAAGTTGATGTATCTTTTGTTCAGACAAATTTTATTCAATCATTAAGTGAACGTCTGTTGCTCATATCCATATTATATTTCTCTTTTTCCTTTCTTCTTTTTGAAGTTGAAAGTGCTAGTGAAGCATTCGCCAAGCAGTTGGATGATGGCCACCAAGCCAGCTGTCCTTGGAGAGGTAACAGCTGTCCTGATAGCTTGGTGCAGTTCCCTCCAACTCCTCAATCTGCTCTAATTGGAGGATATAAAGACAGATGTGATGGGCTCTTGCAATTTCAGTTTCTTCCTATTGTTGCTGCATCTGCAGTTGAGCAGATGCGGGTTTCTCGGGGTCCAGTGGTTGATCGCTTTTTGTCCCAGTCACAGAATTTTACATCTGGAGAAGGAGACTTCAAGTCGGAAGGCATACCTGAACTTGAAACTTCTAGAGATGGGGCCTCCTGTTTGTATTCTCGTGTGAGATACTTTATGCTCTTTTCATTGCATGCCACTTTTCTGAGTGATTTATAGCTTTGCCAATCAGCTTAGCTCATGCTCTTTTTATTGTGTCTATTCTCTTTCTCATTATTTCATCTGGCAGGCCCAGAAGCTTACAAGTCTTTGTGGGTGGGAACCAAGATGGCTCCTAAATGTTCAAGACTGTGAAGAACATTCTGCTCAATCAGCTCGGAACGGGTGTTCTTTTGGCCCTGCCCAGGCCCAAGTCCATCTTTCACATGATCCTGGTCTAAGCAAGAAAGCGCATTCTGCTTCCGCAAAAAAAGACGCTGGAAAGAATAAACTGTTAGCTGAGTCAAGATGTGATTCCAGGTCACCCTTACTAGATTGTAGCTTATGTGGTGCTACTGTTAGGATATTGGATTTCTTGACTGTTCCCCGACCTGCTCGTTTTCCTTCCAACAACATTGATATTCCTGATGCTAGCAAAAAAATGGCACTGACACGTGGGGTAAGTGCTGCCAGTGGAATTAGTGGTTGGGTTGCTGCTGATGATACAGATAAGGAACATACCGAAGACCGTGATGAGGTGGCAACAACGGACAAGGGTAAATCACTGCAAAACACAGAAGTTGATCTGAATCTTACTATGGCAGGAGGCTTACCTTTTACTCAGGCAGACAGGGTAGCAATCCCTGAGAATGTTCATGATGTTGAAATGGGGAGAGATTTAATGATAGGTCAGCCTGCAGGCAGCGAGGTTGGTGATCGTGCTGCTTCATATGAATCTCGAGGGCCTAGTTCTCGTAAGCGGAGCTTGGAAATAGGTGGCAGCTCAGATGATAGGCCTCACTTGATGCAACCTGCTGATAGCGTAGAGGGAACTGTCATTGATCGCGATGGTGATGAAGTCACAGATGGTAGACAATTTTCAGCTGGACCTTCAAAACGCGCTCGTGACTCAGATTTTTTTGATACACACTGTTCACCATATCAGAGAGACTCATCTGGTGCTGGTCCTAGCCATTCAGTGGGTATGGAAATTCATGCAGATGGAAACAGAGTTAATTTGTTTCGCCAAGGAAGTGACCAAGTTTTTGGAATCCCATCAGCAAGGGATTCGACACGTGCATCGTCTGTCATTGCAATGGATACAGTCTGTCATAGCGCAGATGATGATTCTATGGAAAGTGTTGAAAACTACCCTGGAGATATTGATGATGTTCATTTCCCCTCTTCCAGTATGTACGGGAATCTGGACATGAATGAGACGTCTGAACTGAATTACAGCAATCAAGCCCAGCAAAGCATTTGTTTCAGACGTGCTGCTGCAGTAGCTCCTGGTGAAATGGGTGTCAGTAGTACAAATGATGGTGAAGAGATTTTCAATGCAGAAACAGTCACAGCTCAGGCTCGGGATGGTCCTAGTTTTGGTATTAGTGGAGGCAGTGTAGGCATGTGTGCTAGTCATGAAGCTGAAATTCATGGGGCTGATGTTTCTGTCCATAGAACTGATAGTGTAGTTGGTGATGTGGAACCCAGAATAGAAGATGTTGAAAATCAAGGTCAGACTGGTGAATCTGCCCCTGATCCTGGATTAATGGATGAGGTTGTTCCTGATGAAATAAACAGGGAAGATCCTCATGGTGATAGCCAGGAGATGTTGTCTCGATCTATAGAAAGGGCTGATAGTGGCTCAAAAATAGATGGTTCTACTGCAAAGGCTGAATCTGTTGAAAGTGGTGAAAAGGAAGCAAGTCAAAGCTGCAAGTTAGCTTTAGATAGCAATGTCCACCCTTCTCTTTCCTGCAATGCAAATATGTACTCTGGCTATCAAACAACTAAGAAAGGGGTCAGCAAGGCTGGAAAGTTATCCTCTACAAACAATTGTCCATGCATGGAGTCAGATTATGCTATTGCCAATGGGATAGGTAAGTTTTATGTTTACTTGTCTCCTGGTTTTCCTGCACTATCGTGCTGTCCCCCCTGCATCAAATGCTGAAGAGAAGCTCGCTCACTAAGATGGATGAATAATTTATTATTATTATTTTTTTAAATTTGAACTTCAAAGTTCTTGGTTTCTCTCTCTCTCTCTCTCTCTCTCTCTCTCTCTACCTGTGTGGTCGATGCATTATTCATGCTACTGGATTCTCAGGGCCTCCAAAAGGTGAAAGCAACTATGAAGAGGCTATAGAGTTTGATCCAATTATTCATCACAATCAGTTCTGTCCATGGGTGAATGGAAATGTTGCTGCTGCTGGTTGTAGTAGCCGTGGTTCTGGCAACAATGCTGATGCAGATGCACTCTGTGGGTGGCAGCTGACGTTGGATGCGCTGGATGCACTGCGATCACTAGGGCATATTCCAATTCAAACAGTACAATCCGAGTCAGCAGCATCATTATACAAGGTCAATTATCGCATCTTGAATTTATTTTCTTCTGGTTTAGCCGAAAATGGACAGAAATTTTAATTTCTCCCTTTGCATTTCTGGTAGCTTTCTCTGTCTTCATATTTGTTTCTATTAATTAAAATATAACTGGTAATTACTATTGCATTTATGATATCAGCACTTTATTTGCATGGTTAGTGCAACAGCACTTTGACTGGGTTTTGTAACTTGGACTGGCAACTGCTTTGGAGGGGACAGCATAGGACATATTAGGAAGTAATGGCACAGCATAGACGACAAACAGTTTTTCTACCTATGCTTGGTGCGAGTAGGACAGGTTAAAAGTCCATTTGGGGGAGAGGGCAAGTTTATTTGTTTTGGATCATATTTAGCAAAAAGTTAAATCTTTTAGTTGGCTAAGTAAAGCCATGGAGTTTGTGAGGGCAAACAAAGTATGGTGACTGGACAGGACAATAATCTGCCCTTCTCCTGTTCAGTGAGTGCATTGGACACCATATGATAGGGTTTTCTTAATACAGTTGAGTGGAGGGAACCTGACCAACTAAACAGATTACTTTATAATGGAAATCAAGTATTAGCTTGCCTGTCTTGTCCCCTGCAAGACAAATGCAAACTTATTGCTAAATGATGAATCCAATTTGAGTGGAGGCCTTGAAACCTGACTAACTAAACAGATTCCTTTATAATGAAAATCAAGTGTTAGCTTGCCCTATTCTGTCTTGTCCCCTGCACCAAATGCAACCTTATTGCTAAATGATGAATCCAATCACCAATGTTCTATTATGTAGTTAAATTAAACTTTCTCCTTGTCTCAAGAAGTTAGGCGTCAAAGATGTAATTTTAAGCAACTGTTTTAATCAGTGAATTGCATTTAGCTCCATGTAGACATGAAAGTTTTCATTTTAGAGCTACTGCTCTTAAGAGCAAATTTAGCTACACATGTTTGCAGAGTTTTTCATTAGGTGTTCTGAGGCATTCTTTGCTAGGAGATTAATCATTTTCAACCTTGAGAGTATGTATGGAATATAAGAGATTATTGGATATTTTGGGCTAGGATTTTTAATAATAAATAGTGACTGATGACCATGTCTCTTTGATGGAACTTCTCATATGCTGGGTACTGACTCTATGATCAGAATCAGGTGCCACTGTGAAATGTGTTTGCCATCTTATGGTTATGCTACACTTGGTTTAAGTGCCATTTTAGTGCTGGGGAATATCATATTTCAAGCAATTGTCTTTGTAACTCATGCCAAGTTGCTGATTGAGCTCGTGCGATGTAAGTTCCATATCAGCTCGATAAATAGACTAATGATCCTACCACTTGGAGATCACATATCTTCTAACAGATAGATAATTGGGTTAAATCCAAAAATATTTAAATTTAGCGTGATTTTCAATTTTAGTGCCAACAAAAAAATTTGTCATTAAAATACTAAAACCAATGGAATGATACAATCAAAGCATATGACCAGCAAAGGCCAAGTGCAATGGAACCTTGCCGATGTGGCGGCAGTAAAAATTTAAAAAAGAAAAAATCTGAGGCCAAAACACACCATCAACATGTGCTTCTCTTTCAAATGCATGCACTCTGTACTCCAACCCAGAATAACAGAGAAGAAAAATCCCATCTTCACATTCATGACTCTTAACCTGAAACACAAATTTGCAGCTAAAAGCACCCTTGCTCGACAATAAAAAGCTTCCCCTTGAATTCACATGTGTTTCTCCAAAGAAAAGGAAATGATTAATTAAACCATCTCATTGCTATCTGAGGGTGATCAAAAAGACCAATGCATTTGGACACAAAAGAGAAGCATTCCTTTTCCTGGGAGTCCAAAATCAAGGAACAAAGCCTGCAAAAAGGCCTAGGGAGATCTTTTTAAGGTAGGCCTTTGACATAAGATCCAAACCCAACATTTTGCATCAAAGCACACGGAACGAAGCATGTGAGCATCTCTCTCTCTCTCTCTCTCTCTCTCTCTCTCTCTGTGCTTGCCTGGGTTGTCTTCCTAAAGAAACTTCAATGAAATGAGCCCCCTCCATGTATCATCACCACCTCTGTGATTCCCCTTCTTTTTCCCCTCTCCTCCCTCGAAAGCTCGCCTTATCTGAAACTGTACTAATCTCTATAATGTGTATTTGCTTCAAAAGCTCTGATCCTGCATACACTCTGTATGGTGATTTCGTTGGAGCTTTAAAACATGAAAGTGTGTTTCTGCTTGAGATTTTTTTTTTTTTTGGGAAACATGAAACGTTGTTTTGGCCTCAGATATATATATATATATATATATATATATATATATATATATATATATATATATATATATATATATTGGTCAATTTTACTGCCATGTCAGCAAGTTTCTGGTTGCATTTGACCTTTGCAGCTCATGTGCTTTGATTGTAACATTTTGATTGTTTTGTGTACTTTAATGACAATTTTTTGTTGGTGCTAAAATTGACAATTGCACTGAAGTTTGGGAATTTTTTTGGATTTAGCTCTAGATAAATTGTTAATGCATTTTCCTTGCTTGAATCCTAGCTCTGGAATGGTGATGAAGATCCAGTCTGGTTATTTCTAATTTCTGTTTTTTTCTCTTTTCTTATTTGTGCCCCAACTTTTTGATATCTATTCATATTCAAAGAGATTTATTTGCATTTTTTTCCTTTTTGGCTTAACATGTATGTGACATGAGTTTTCTTTCACAGGATGATCATCAAACTCCTGGTCAAAAGCTCCTTAGACGGCATTCTATGAGCAGAAGCCATGGGCATTGTTGATATTTAATCAGAATAGCAAAGGTGCTTGCAATTATTAATAAGGTTGCATCAACTCAACTGAAATTTGCCCTGAGCTTCCTGCGGTAATGCACCTTTTTGCATGTAATTGTCATTGACCAGAATGAAGCAGTTTGTGCTGTCCCATTTTTATTTGATGAATTGAATTGGAACTACTCAAGAGAGAGAGGATTGAAACTCCTTTAAAATTCCATTAAGTTGTTTGAAAGAACAAAATACTTGTATGTTGAGTTGAATTGAATGTACACAAGTAAAATAAAGAAAATTTAGGGATGTTTTTGGGTTTTGATAGCTGGATTCTTAAAGTGAAGTCATGTCATTATGGATGGAGAAGAAGACCAAAAGTGGAGAAGAACCCAAGTTTGGAGGACATAAAAAAAAAAGGAAATGAACGATGCTGCCATGTCTGTAGGAACGTATGCGGAATAAACAAGCATATATTTGATTAGAAAATCTCCAACTGTCTGTCCGTGTTGTTGAGTCAGCTGAACAGACTTGATCATTCAAAATTCATAACCTCATTATGGATCTCTCTCAAAATCCAATTTTTATGTGCGAAGTTCTTTTCAAGAATGCAATAACATAATTTATCAAGTATAATTTCTGAGGCTAATGCTGTGTAGGATGAAACTGCATCAGTATTGGAAGTGCAATCTGGTACTTATTTTTCTTATTGGATGAAGAGCTGCTGCCGGTGAAACTTCTAGCAATCTTGGCTTTATTTCCTTACCATTTTTCCCTCTTTACGGTTGGATAATTAATATTATGTTAAGAAAAATTTGAGGTGCTGGTTTATGCAGCACAATTTGCCCGTTCTTGTTTGTTAACTACTTAAATTTTGCCAATTGTTATTGTTACTACCTCATTCAATCAATGATGTGATGAACCACCAAATTTAATCAAGGTCCTTTGGATTTTAATTGCTGTAATTTTTGTTTGGTTCTCTAGTAGTAAAGTTTGGAAACCATAATGGAAGTCGCAATTTTAGGAGTTCAGATGTATTTGTTTATTCGAAGAGTGATTCTATCTTTATATGCAAAATAGCTGTTGGTTGTGGGCTGCGCTGCACAACATTGAACAACGTAGGCATCAGGTATGGTATTGTTTAGTGGCATTTCACCTCAAAAAGAGAATGAATTTGATCATCTGGGATAGAGCTCTGCTACTCTTGTAGTCGCTTTTTTCTGCCTCAAACAAGGCCCTGTTCGGCTTTGTATTTATTCCCTCTAGCCTTACAGTTATTTTCCTTGCCATCTAGGCTATGAAGGCCCAAAGGGAGATGGATAAGATGCCAAGTAGCTAATAGTAATATGCAGTGCTGATTGAGGTGCGGCTTCCAGCCTTGCCTTCCGATATAATAGACGACAGCAAAATCACATGGAATTTGGTTCGTTACTTAAGGAAGTAGAAGTCCATTATGTTCGCTGGGCCTCATGCAATCCGGTAAAAAGGACCAATCCTTTTTGCATCACGAAGCAAGCGGATGTGGAGCACCGTCCTCCCAAAATATCATTGTAATCCAGCTTTAGCCAATCAATTTTGAGCCATACGCCCTCGTGTCATTTCCATACGCTAATAACGCCAATGAGATAAAATTTGGAAAAGAGACCCATCTCTCTCTCTCTCTCTCTCTCTCTATCTCTCTCTCTTCCTCAGATACCAACCATGCCTGCCGCAGCAGCAACAGCTTTACACTCTACTTTCTGCTTCTCTTCCCAGAAACCCGCACCCTCAAACTCAAATTCCCAGCAACCAAACACCTACTTATCAGCAAAACCCAAAAATCTCCTGCACAAGCATCCACTCTATACACCAGCTCATATTAACATTCCTTCCCAAATTAAAGAAAAGATCCTATGCCTTGAAATCATGGGTGTTGATTCTGGCAAAGCATTATCCCAAAATCCTTCTCTCCACTCTGCCTCTCTAGATTCCATTCACTTCATAATCTCTTTTCTCCAATCCAAAGGCATCCACCAAAAGGACTTGGCTAGGATTTTTGGTATGTGTCCTCAAATCCTCACCTCAAACATCAAAACTGACCTCAACCCAGTTTTCGAATTCCTATCCCATGACCTCAAAGTCCCAGAAAATAAATTTAGAAGGGTCATCAACAAATGCCCAAGATTGCTTGTTTCTAGTGTCAGAGACCAGCTGAAACCATGCCTTTTATATCTCCAAAGGCTTGGGTTTAAAGATTTGGGAGCTTTGGCTTATCAAGATTCGGTGTTGTTGGTGTCTAATGTGGAGAATACCTTGATTCCTAAGTTGAAGTACTTGGAGAGTATTGGGTTTTCAAGAGATGAGGCTGTGGGCATGGTTTTGAGGTGCCCAGCATTGTTTACTTTCAGTGTTGAGAACAACTTTATGCCAAAATTTGAGTACTTCTCTGAGGAAATAAAGGGGAAATTAGAGGAGTTGAAGGAGTTCCCTCAATATTTTGCTTTTAGTTTGGAAAACAGGATAAAGCCAAGGCGCATAGAGGTTATTCAAAGTGGGATTAAAATGGCTTTGCCAACAATGCTTAAGAGTACTGATGAAGAGTTCAGGGAGCTGCTAACGCAAGGAGCTGGATAGAGTGGTGGGTTTTTGTCCTTACTCTCTTCACTTTCTCGTTTGAAATTTTGTGTCATCTGTAAATCTGGATTCTGTAATTTATAAAAACATGCTTCAAGTCTATGTTTTGTGGACTGCGTTTGCACATATCACCTGATCACTTGGTTTTGCAATTTGGGAGGTGGCTTTATCCATATTCTCTCCATTGCCTAGGGTTTACCTCAATCGAAACTATTAAATATGCACCAATTTTGAAGCACCGAATTAGGTGAAAAGTATTTGTCCAACAGATAATAGGTGCACGCAGCACACTAAATAATCCTTCTTACCATGTACTTGTTAGCACCAATTTTCCATACACTTTGGTTTGATTAAGGAAAAAAAAAAAGTTTCCATACAATGTCGTACGTTAACGACTTTTCATTTTGTCATCTCCGTCCTTGTTTTCTGCACATAAACATCATTAGATGAAGTTATGGCCCCATCCAGCCAGTTCCTCAAGCTTGGCAGCCTCCAAATCGGGGTCAATGGAAGCTCAATAAAGATGCTTCTGTTAATTTGGATCACGAGGTTGTTGGGTTGGGGGATGTGGCGCGTGGTTCTTCTGATGAAGTTTTGTTCAGGTCTTCATGTGTCTTGACAGCCCGAGTTTGCAGAGGCAATGGGTATCCTATTTGGCATTCATTGTGCTTTGCAGCATCAGGTTGAGGAGCTGATCGGGGAGAGTGACTGTATTAAAGTCATTAATTAGCTTGTCTAAGAGGCAGGATGGTCTGCAATTGCTGCATTCTATTTTAAAGGATGTGCACCTGCTGTCAACGCATTTCCAGTCTATTTAGTTCAAATATGCACATAGAGATTGTAAGTGTTGCTTATGAGTTGTCTAGGCTAGCTTTTTCATTGTCTAATCATGGATCGATGTAGTGTTGGGAGCGTTCTGCTCCTTACGTTGTTTTGCCTTTTGTGGTTGCAGAATTTGCTTCTGCTTCTTATTAATTGAATCCTGACAAGGCAAACGCCACGAATTTGCATTCAGACTTAAATGGTTTTATTTCAGCACTAGGTGAAAGATAAACAATCCATTATGAGTTTGATTCGATGGAAAATACAAATTATTATGTCAAGGTGTGGAATATGAATGGTTGATAAAGAACAATTGAACTGGAGGTGGAGGGGCAGAGTGCTGATTTGAATAAACTCACATTACACCCTAATACCAACTGATATCAACAATACTATCATTCTCATCTTCATATTGTTCAACTTTTAGGTTTGAAGAGGAAAGCAAGTTAGGCATCAGATGGACATACAAAATTCTCGAATACATGATTTGTCCCCGTTCTTCAATTATTCCTACTAGCTTGCCATCGGTTTCTAACTTACTTCACAAACTGGGTCCAGAAGGATCCTGAACAGTCTACTAATTAAAGAAGACATCTTGGGAGATAAATGCAGCCCAAGCATCCTGTAACCGCATATAAAGAATTGAATGTTATTTTGGATTATTGATTCTTTTCTCCTACTGAAACAATTTAGGAAATCTATTGAAATAAATTCTTTTATTTGTTTTCAAAGTATTTTTTTCCTGCCACCTCTAAGATTTACCTGGAGGATGGAAAAGGCCTTTTCTGCAATGTACTTCTGTTGTAATGTAGCCCCTCTTTGTTGCAATTTGTCTGGGTGGAGACACAACCTTGCTTTCTGGTAGGCCTTCTTCACATGTGAGCAATCAATAAGGCCTGTCAGAGAGGTTGCGGACCAGCCGCTGTTGGGCCACAGAATCTGAATTCAATGCCAACAAAACATTTACAAGCAATGGCATGAGTTACCCCCATATTGAGATGAAGCCCTCAAACATAAGAAAAGGTTATATATCTTAATTACATGATGTAATGTTGAAAGCAGCAAGCGGATATTGGTTTCCTTGCCAGCTGACCACAACCGTATATCTTCATCCAGTAACTCCAGCTCCATCTGCAATTTTTGCAGAAGGAAAACAAAACCATCAATCAAAATCTCATTCCTTAAAATTTAACTAAATTCTACTAGTTCTACTAACTTTACAACATTATAATTTTTGCAGCTGGAAGTTCTGTTATCTTATCACCCTTTAAGAGTTTTTCCGGTCATAAACAATGCATCAATTATTGCAATAAAGATGTCTCTTCAACCCAAGCTTTTATCATATATGCATAGTCCTACATTGACTTTGATAATACCGAAAGCTTACATCTTTTTCTGACTTTTCTATTTCTTGTTCACTTCTCCATTTCTTTAGCCCATCTTCCTGCAAAAGAAGAAGGAAATTATATGATTAAATTCTCCTTGCTCTCACTTTGTCCTTTGAATTACATTCCCTTATTGATCATCACAATTATATTCAAACACAAGAACACAAATGCCACATTCGGGACTTGTGCCCCATGCAAGCTCCTGTATGTCTGGATAGAGTTATTCTCCACTAGTTATTCAGTTTGGATAGGCTATGCTAGAGGGAACCACGATTGGGAAGGGAAAGTGCCTTTCCTACTAGCTTTTATGGAATCAGAAGTATTAAGCGTATCCAGTAATTAAACTGCAACGGAATATGGTGAAATAAATTTCTGATGTGTCATTCTATTACATTACACCATATGGTTTGCCAAACATGCCCTTTATTAGACTTTTCTATCAATATTACAAGTGATCAGCACAGGCAGAAACTCTGATACACAGTTTATCCAAGTGAATTCTATTTCAAACGCTATCGAATCATTCACAAACCAGATTATTCAGTTTATTTATCATTATCATTCATATACAGTTTATCTTAGTGATCATCATTTATTTGCTTATACTTCTCAGAAACAGTACTTTACCGTAGGAGATTGCATCCTTCCGTGCCCATCCATTTCTTGTCCTGTAAACTCATGCGTGTTAGGCCTTTCTGCAGAATTCGGGGACAAACGAAAGAACTTGTCATTTATCCTCACAACTTCTCAATGTGAAATTTCAGGTCTAACTATATGGGTTACCGTATCACCTTCTACTTCAGCTGAGGGATCTTTCGTTTGCTGTCTGTCAAAACTTTGCACCTGGAACTTCTCCTTAGCCCACGCAATTGCCTCATCAATAGAAATTGCTTCACTAGCTACTTCTCTGTGATCAGAATTAATCTCAATGACATAAGAACTCATAAGTTCATCATCCTCCTGTTCCATTTCTTCCTCTGTCATTAAATTATAATGTATACCAGCACTTGCATCCTGATCTTGACAAAGCGAAGAGACAGGAGATGAAGGGGAGTTGAGCTCCAAATCATCCACAGATACTTTGATGCTTCGATACGAATTTGGTTCAAGACTAATGGTTTCTGGGGATGACACCTGTCTCGAAACTTTGATATAGGAGCTTCTGAAATTGTCATTGCGGTCATTTTCCACGTAATAATTGTCGGCATAGGAAGGAAAATTACTTGGAAAAGATAGCATCTCTTCTTTCCCTGCTTGTTCTTGAGGTCTGATTGTGGTGGAGTTCCACCTACATGGAACATTGATTGGCCTGTAAGAAGATGGGAAATCTAAGCTTTCTCCATTTTTGGGATGCCAATTATTTTTTTTTACAAAAACAAGCCAAAATAGTTGCCCATCAAAGAAAAGAGAAAGAAGAAAAGAAACATACAAATAAAAAAAGTATACACTTAGTCTTGGTCTGAAGCTAATTAATATGAATGTCCAAAGTGAAGAGTAAAACAACATTAAGGAACTATTCCTAGAATTTCCAAAAAGTTGGAATGGTATATGTTTGTCGAGGTAAAAAACTGTTCAGGAAACAATTGGGGAATCTTGAATAATGTGAAATGGCTTGTGGAGCCATAGCTACCCCACAAAGCATGTGAAGAATTCTCTCCTAGAAAATTCAATATCAATTTCCGCATTGCTTACAAGCATCTTAATAATGATGTCTTAATAAAGTGAATGATAGTGGCTTTTGCTAAAATGAGCTAACAAATTGAGTAGTGCTAGAGCACAAGATGTCCCCCTCCCATGGATGACTGACAATGAGATGTTGCATTATTTACGCGGTTAATAAATAAATCTTTGATATAGTTACTCTATGATATGATATTAGAGTTATTTCTAAAGATTATGAGTTTTTGAATTTAATAAAAATTTAATAAAAAAATAACACAATTGAATTCAATAAACATGAATCTAATAGAAAAAATTTAAAATGATGAAAGGTTGAAAATGGATTTTAACCTGGAATTATGAATTTAAGACTAAGAACATTTTATCTACTCAATTGAAGAGAATAAAAATTGTGAAGACTTTTGGAAAAAATTTTAAGCACAAAGAAAGGTGAAGTCTTTAAAAATCATAAATTTGGGAAAGCAACCCCAACTGAAAAGCAGTTGGCGCTCTGGATACCTGAGCTTCAAAGCAAAAGAAGACAATGCCACATCATCGCCGGTAACCGGCCGACGATGGGGGCTCAGCTCCTCTGAACTAAGCACCGAAGAGGAGTTAGACTTCGATTTAGCCTTAGAGTTGGACCTCGATCTATCCCTTGATCTCCGTCCCTCCTCCCACCCAAAAACATCACTGTAGAATTCTTCACCCTTGGCTGGGATCCTGAAAGCCGGCAAGCTCCGTCCAGCACTCTTCTTCTCCACGGAAGCAACAACCTCCGGCTGGCGGAAAATCTCCTCGTAAAAAGAAGTGGATGATCTAGTGAAGTCGCCAGAGAATTTACGGGACAAAACACTGCGGGGTGGGCCGCCGAAAACGTCTGCGAAGTCGTCGGGGTCGAGGGCCTCCATGGAACGCCTTGTGGGGCCGGCCGACCCGTCTTCCATGGAACGGCGACGTGGGAGGCTGGGCATTCCCATCCGCATTCGCCAGGAATCGTCCATGTAGTTCGCTTTGCTTCAGAGTTCAAAGAGGACTTAGAAGCTAATACACACACACATATGTATGAATATGAGAGGTTCCTGCAGCGGATATATATATATATATATACATATACACACGCCTGTACAAGAAAGGGAGCTTTGAGAAAAAGGTGGTAGCTTTTGAATTTTAATTAATTAGTTTATCATATTTATTATTTCCTGTTCATTTCCTTATAAATTAATAGTATTTTTTTTTATTGAATTTTGATTTTTTTTTATTTTTTAAGCTAAGTTAAATATTTAATTTTATGAAAAAAATATTTATTGAGAGTATTTTATTTTTTGTAAAAAAAATTAATAATATTATTTTTTATTTTATAAATTTAAAAATAAGTTTATTTGATTATTTATAATTATTTTTAAATTTATATATTAAAAAAATAGAGTATCCTTTTTATTTTAATGATTATAAGTTTATATTTATAAATTAGTTTATATTATTATCATTTAATTTTTTAAATTTCACTACTATTTTATTTAATATATTTTTAATAATAAATATTTTTATAAGTTAAAGTTTATCAAATATATTAGTAACTTATTAATCGTTTATAAATAATTTAATTAAATATAGAATAGTTTAAAAATTAAATGTTTATAAACTTATATTAATGTTTATAAATTAGATTAACATTTTCTAAATGAGAGTATTTCTAAGCTAAATTCTTTTGTTATGTATATTTAAATTTTGAATAGAGAAAACGACATCAAAAATTACTAAAAAATCATATATTCCCATTTTATAGAATAAAATTCATATATATTCTTAAATGTTTACCCTTTTATGTATTATATTAATTTTAATTATTTTTTATAATTATAATATTTTATTTTTAATCACCTATTAAAAAAAAGCTTCTTTATCAAAACAATCATGTAATCAAATCTTATAGCTTCCATAAAAAAAAAATTTCTCATAAAAAATATATTCTCAATATATTAGTCTAATTAATTAATTAATTAAGATATTTATAAATTATTTCCTATTAATATAGAAATATTATTTCCTATTGATATATATAGACTAGAAGAGTCATACTAGAGAATTACATAACATTTACTCTTTGGTTAATTTATATTTTAATATTATTATTAATTTCTTAACAAAACAATTTGAAACAACATATACATGGAGTTACTGATTTTCTTTTTTTCTGATTTTTTTTTTTTTTTAAATTGATGATGATGGACAGAGATATGCATGATGAAGTAGAAAATCATCATCAAAGTTGGCACTCCCCATGCTTGCCTGGAAAGCCGTTTTTGGACGGAGGGAAGGGTTTCAGTCCCCACACCAAAATTCCATGCCATGTTTGCTTTTTTCTGAATACATAATTTTTTTTTTAAATCTTTTTATTGAAGAAAATCTAATAACACTAAATATTTATTTCAATTTATTAAGAACTTTAACTTTAATTTTGTTTGTATTAAATGTAAATTTATTTAATAAATAAGTTATGTAAAATTACATGAACAACAACGAGTGAAATAGTTATATATAATAATATTGATATTTCATTTTAATAAAATTAATAAATTATCATTGATATTATTCATAGATTTTTTTTGTGGATTTAAACCTGCAAGATAAGAGAGAATACTGAATATATAATGTGTGTAATTTATTTTTAATTTTATGAATTTATTTTTTATTTATTTGTTAAACATGAAAAGAAAAGAAAAGAAAAAGATTGATGAAAGATGTTAAATTTGAAAAAGGAATTAAAGAACATAACTAAAGGCAAACTAAAAAGTATTGCTTTAACTAATTAATAAATATATGATTACTAATTAATAATAAGTCAAAAGTTTGTAATAAAAGACATATTAATTAGTTCTAATTAAGAAGATATACTAATACTATTGAGTGGATTTGTATTGAGAAAAGAGATAATAAAAGTCTTGAATGGATGCGATTAAAGTTGAAAGAGAAGTCAAGAAAAGCAATTTCATGTTCTCTTCTTTATCCCCAAATTCAGCTTTAATGCATATATCCTTTGCAATTCACAGTATTTATATATGCTTTTCTTTTAAAGGTCTTGATATCAAGTGAGATTATTTAAAAAATAAAATAAACATTATTAAAAAGAATTCATATTAATAAAAATCAATGTTTCCTTCAATATTTAAATTTTAACTGATATTTAGTGGTAATTATTAAATTAATGTATTAGTTAATTAATAGTTAGTAGTCCAAGAAAAAGTTAAAATCCAACTATTATAAACTTTAGCTTTTAATATTTCCATTATTAATTAATAGATAAAATAAAAAAAAAAGTCTATAGTAGTTATAAGAGAAAAACTCAGATTCGATCTTTACAGATATCAAAGAATTAATTTTTCATAAATTGTAAAATTTTTATGAAAAATGGACATTAAGAAATACCTAATAAAAAAGAATGAAACAGAAAAAGGTAAAATAGGTAATGAAGGTTGGAAAATCGTTGGTTAGCATTCTAAAGCAGAAACAAAATATGGAACTCACGATGATATTAATTAATTATGTGAAATATACAGAAGCCTTGCAATTACATAGCCATGAAAAAGAGACAAAAGGCAAACAAAATAAACCAACGAAACCAGACAACTTGTATTTGATCATTTCCACTAAAATCCGGTTGCTTCCCGCCATTGTCATCTCTATAATTGGCCCGTGAATTGAATTTAGGCCGTAATATGTCATATGCATTTACCTAATATTTTCTTGCTTCCCCTCTATATATATAAATCTTATATTAATTTTTTTTTATTTTGATTCGAAAGGTTAAAGAATATTATACAATATTGAATTTTAAAATATCTTTCATCACTTAATATGCATATGGTATTCATATTTTCTTTCAAAAAAAAAAATCAGAAGAAACCAAAGTTATTTGATCATATTTTATCTAAAAAATAAATTCTTGTTCATGTTCATCCATGGATCCAAATTCCATCTAAGTTTCTAGTTTTTGGATCCATCATCTCAAACCCCTACAATATAAACAAAATCAAAACCAACTAATTATAAGTGAACGAAATTGAATCGATCTAATAATATAATCTTAAGCTAACAAGATAAATAATAAATTGTATTGATCTAATAATATAATCTTAAGCTCGGTTTTGCATATATTACTCAAGGAAGTGGATTAAAAAACTGCCCTTATTATTGCTGCCATTGATTAGGAATTTTTGGGGAAAGAGTTAGAAATATGGGATACTAAAATTAATTAGCTGTAATAAAGAAAGGTGCTAAAAAGGGGAAGGATATGGTTGATAGCTCAAGAGGGGACAATGCATGCCCTAAATTGATTACGATCAAAAGCTTTATGCCTCACCTCTCAACTTTCCAACAAAGTTAATCATCAATCTTTGAAGCAAAGACCATGATCAATCAACACACACACTACTCATGCCAAGAAAAGAGGAAGAAAGTGGGGGTGCCATGACAATAGAAAATTGAATAGAAAGAAAGTGGGCAAACCCTATTAATGATTACAAATTAAGAGATAATCCAACATTAAAATCTTTTTTTCTATTTATGGGTAATGTGGTCCTTAAATCAAACTACGGCAATATACATGCAACTGTGCTGCTCAATTATAAAATTTTTTCCTGTAATTCAATTCACTCAAGACACAAGATGGCCTAATATGAATTGGACTAATAGTTAAAAGCATTTCAGTCAGAGTGAATGTCAAGTTCGAGTTAATAATCTAATTTTAATTATATTTTTTTAAATTGTGTATCTTTAGGATTTACATTAATATTAATTTATGTGATATGATATGTCAATTCACGCATCAATTATAGTTGTATTTGTCGTTAAGTCAATTATAAAACACTAAATAGTTAGAATACGTGATTTACATTTATTTATAAAAAATAATTGGGTTAATCATTTTGAAAAAGATTTCACAGGAGCTTTTTTTTTTTTTTTTTTTTTTTCCAATTCTATACAAAAGCACTACTCAAGCTAGCTATGTGTCTGATAAATACTTACATTTATCAAAAATAATTGAGCTAATAATCATTTTCAAAATAATTCTACAAGAAGATGGCACCCATATCGTAGAGCTATACATATGAAGTACATCGATAATGACATGCAGCTAGCTATAAGACATGAATATGGACCTTCCTTAATTAAGTGCATTCATCATTCATGCACACTGTATATGAATCTAATTAAACAAAAAATTTATAAAAATTTAATTTAATTATTTTTTTTATTAATTTTTATTTTTCAAATGTGTAGAATATTCATAAGAATATACATTAATAATCTGCCAAAAATCTAAGAAGCTGAGAACTCTACACAATGCATCCATTTATAATAGGACAATTTTTGCTTAATATTTCAACATCATTATATTTGTAATGATTTGTTTGGACTTGATTTAGATGATTTTTGACCCATAATTATATTATATGAAAAGGAAAGAAAATTTTGTTTAAAAAAAAGAAAAAAAAAAAAAGATGAATGTGACTTTTACGTCAATTAAATTTTCTAGTATGAAAATAATATCATTTCGGAAATTAATTTAACATAAATTTTAAGATTTTCACTAAAATTCAACCCTCGAAATATTCACTTTATGCATATAATAATTACACATATCAACACTTAAAGGTTTAGCTTGGCAATTGTGATCCTTGCCTGAGCTTCAATTCTTCAATTAAAATGCTAAAAGCAAATCACTATTTTCAGATGTACGATAAGTTTGCACAGCAGCAATTTCTTTGGTTGTTGTTTGAGTGATTCGATTATAATTTGAAAGTGTTTATCCTAATTTATAAGTTAATTTATAAATTTTAAAATTAAATTTAAATATTTATTTATAATATTTATAAATTAAAAAAATAAGTAAGAAGAGATCAATTTTTTATTTTAATGCTTATAAATTAATTTAATCAAATATTTTATTATGTTATTATCATTTAATTTTTAAAATTTTACTACATATCTTATTTAATATTTTTTTTATTAAATTTATTAATTATTTATCAATTACTTATAAGTATTTTAATTAAACATATAATTATTTAAAATTTTGAATATTTATAAGTGACAGCTTGTCTTACCGTTTTGGTAGAACTAGGCTTTTGACTGAACTAGTATCTTCAAGCTTTTATTTCTCTGGTCTTTATTTGAATTAGAGTAAAGGGCATTTTTTAATTAAAAATTAGAACTCTAAGATTAAGTTCAGTCGAAAATAAGGCACCCACGAAGAATAGGCAAAAGATTTAACCTAGTCTTTTTTTAGTGAATCACGAAGTAGCTTATGCGCTCTCTCCAAGCAAAGGAGTTTTCACCAAAAATTGAAGAGGAGCGATCGTCCAAAGTCGCACATAAGCATATGTATCAGTTAGCATGTTTTCTAATGAGGGTGGAATGAACATTTTTTTCGCCCTAATCATTAAGTGTTTATAAGTTAATTTTTATAAATTAAATTAAATACTCTCTTAATTAAAAAAATAAATTCACATTAAATAAGCATATATTAATCTAAATTTGGGTAGTTTTTTTAATCCTAAATTCCATGTCATGTAACAAAAGAAGATTAATAATTGTATTCAACAACAGTACAAGCTTCGTTCAATCGTGGGTCGGCCATAAAGCAGACAAGTTTGAAGTTTCCATATGTGCCTTTCATCGTAAGATACCTTTTTTTGTATCTTCAAAACAAAAGCAAAAACAAATAAAAATTCCCTTCCAACCCTAATCATGACCCAAAAACAACGAAGCATGTTAGAACAATAGAGCAAGGCCAAGGGAATTGGTGATTTGAGAGAAATATTGGATCTTTTTAATGCCCAATTGGCTCAATTGTCTGCCAGAAGCGATGCAAAAACTTTTTTCTTGAGAAGCTCTAGTAGCTTTCTTAATTTGAACTATCCACTCATTGAAAAACAAAATAATATTCACACCGTACCCCAAAAAACGTTAACTTTAAAGCAAAGATTCTCCATATCCCAGTGCTGCCTCGCACAGGTAAGCTCTGTTTCAAGACTTTGTAACTTCCTGCCTAGGCAGATATGGCCTTTGAGTGCCATTATTTGTTGTCCTGCATCAATTCAACCGAAGCAGCAGGTAGTTGATTGTGATTTGGCATTGAAAGGACGAACACTATTAATTCACTTTTTCTAAGACTGGAGATGCCCAACCTAATGAGATATGGCTTTGCTGGAAGAATTTCTGCCGTCAAGTTTATTTTTGAACATTTTGCTCATACCTCTATCAGATCCTTCTAGTAATGTCCTGCCATGAGGATTTGGCAGTGACCAGTTGCATTGTTCTTCTGTACATTTGCCAACTATTTTATTTTATTGCTGAAGTAAATACTTGACTGGATCCGGTGTTTTATTATTATTAAGAGAGAAAAAGATGAATTGGTCAACGACGTGTCAAAATGGAAAAGGTAGCAACACAAAGGTAGGAGAGAGACCCCATCAGAGGCGCCCCTGGAATATCTGTGGGCGAAAGGAGGAAACTGGAAAGCATTTTCGACTGCTAAAACTAAACGTATGCGTAGGACTAAGGTTTGTGTAATTCTTGACCCAGCGAAGACTTTGTTAATTACAGCTTGTAGAATGCGTCGGACTTCTATGTTCGTGTTCCACCCATGCTCTTGAATATACCTCGACTTTAACTCCAATATAGAGTACAAACATAACAAATTAAGCAGATCGTCTTTCTTTTATCAAGTTACCCTTAGGTTTGAGTAGAATACGTCGGACTTTCTTCTGAGTAATTATGTTCTGAGATATGAATCGTTTTCTAGTAGATATTCCATTCTCCTATATCTGTGTTACCATCATAGATGAGAAGTTTCCCGTAACCATCTGTAGAAATTTTACAATTTGAGATTCGTTAGCCTAGTCAATTTGTATTTGTTGTGATAAAAATAATGTTTTTATTGATATATAAAATTAAATTTAAATATTTTTAATACAATTGACTCTGATACATACTCTAATTTAAGACTTCAAAATTTTAAAGAGGACTTAAATATTGCTCATTTATTAAATTTAGATGTTCAATAGATGATATTTTAAAATTGAATAAGCAAAAAATTCAGAAAGCAGAAGCCTAATTGATTAGCTTCCAGGGTGGAAGGAATCAAGTTATAGCAAGTTTGAATCTTCTGCTGTCGTAACTGATCCGTAAAAATCTAGAAACAGTCAAAGCTTAAGACCAATGGAAGGTCCATTTCTAAAGTCTTCGAATACATTCATAGTTTTCGTCCCCTGGATTTTAAAAGCTCAGGCAAATTGCCATGACCATTTGAATTCCTCTTTCAATCTTAAATTAGCTTCAAGCCTCCATCCAATAATCCACACCTCAAAATTCAAAAACAATCTTTTCCAACCAAGTTTCAAGTACCCTTTAGCCCTTTATTGCTGTCTGTTGATTCTTTTAAGAGACAGGAACAACAAATTAAAGAAAGAAAAAGGGGGAAAAAAGAAGACAGAAGCAAGCAAAAAAGAGATGGCATGCTTTGTGCCTTTCAATAACAGGAATTTGGATATAAGTTTTTTTGTCTTCAGGCCCACGATGGTTTTAGTTGATGAGTTAATTGAAACGCTTAAGCACTTTTCTGGGAGCACTGAGAGCCTTGGTTGTGCTCAGAGTTCCATATTGAGAAGCATCCATGGAAATATGGTAAGAAATTAACCTTATTGCTTTGTGCAAAATTACTGGTTCCTAGCTTTAATTAGCTGGGTTAGGTATATTTATGTGCGAATTACATGAACACCAACATTTGGAAGTAATATGAGATGATCATGCTTTGATTACATCAGCCTTATTTTGGCTGTTGATCCATATTGTTATTGTTATTATATCTACTATTATTCAGACATGATATTGCTATTTTGACTTTGATTTCGCGAAGTTAATACTTGAGATCATAATTGGGTCAATTTTCCCTCCAGATCATATGGTATGGAGCATGGATGAAGAAATCTAGTGAGAACAAAGAGTTGTTGACTGCAGCCCTTGTAAGTCAATTGAATCATTTATGGAGTTTCTTTGCATTTCCTTACCTTGATCATTTAATTACTTTGAACCTTTTTCAATCATCTATAATTCAAGAAAGGAAAGCGAAATTAAATTAAAATTTGAAATCCCAATCATCTGATCACTTGAATTAAGTTATATGCCCTTCACTTTCAGCATGTATTCTCATTCACTGTTCCTATATATCATGTTTTTTCACACAGTTATCAATGTTAACAAGCATATCAAGCATGGCAATCTTGATTGAACATGGCTTCTTTGATGCTTACGCCGGCGAATCAAGAGACGGGTCCTCAGCAGCGAAATTTTCAACCGGAGATGCAATTTCCATTAATATAATAGTGCCACAATCAGGAGACGTGAATGACCTATCCTATGCAAACTTGGCACTCTTCAAATCGCACTTCCTGAAGATGGAAGGAGCAAGTGCTGGAGTGTGCCTGAATTGCCAGAGCAAGCCTAAAGTGGCAAGCCTTTATGTGTGGAAATCTCTCCAATTCTGTTACTCATGGATTATAAATTCTGATCACAGGAGGACAATGCTACCCTATCTTGAACGTTTTTCTCTTGACATTAAGTATGACATTTTTAGGGTAGTTTTTGTTAGCAGTGACAACCTACTAAGTTACCAACATCTTCCTTCTAATCAGATGTTACAAAATGAAGGGGCCAGCAAAGAAAAAGGCCAGGTAATTATGCAAGATTAAGAATAATTATTGATTATTCCTACAATACCCTTTTTGTGCAAAAAATGTTCCTAATGTAAATTAATATTGTTCATAAACTCCTACTACTTTAATACACCTGTGTATTCCATATTTCAGACGTTAAAGAATGCATGCTTTTATTTTCTTCTTCCTTCACATTGACATTAAAAACAAGGTCTTTTTGGTGATATGTAAATTAATTGTTGATCTTCTTGCATTCAGCCATTTCAAGAATGAAAAGATAGATACCTTTATATGCACAGTAGTTGAATTTCGTATAATGTAATTAAAGAATGTTGGATGCCATAGATTCACATTATAAGTTACTCAATTCTATCACAAAGGTTGATAATAGATCAATCCCATTCCTAGGTATGGAAAGCTGAGCTATTCTTCAAAATTTTGCTTCTGTATAATTCAATTGCCATCTAAAGTTTGGGAGCCAAAAAATTAAAAAGAAATATCTCATATTTGTGGCTAGAAAATAAACATGGTTAGGTTTGGATCTTACAGAAATCCAAGACTATGTCTGGGCCACATAGGCCCATTATTTATCACCCAAACAAAATGGAATGAAATGGCCTGGTCTATTTTTTAGCTGAAAAAGGAAATTCACAAGAAATTATATCATATGCATACGAGGAATTATAGACCACGGGCCACCTAACAAAATGAAATGAACTGGGTTGCTTGTTTTGCCTTTTAATTTGGTCTATAGGGATTCATTCACACAAGCAGCCAATTTAAGTTTCAATCATAATAACCCACCTTAATTGATTTACTTATGAATAAAAACATCAAGTGCCCAACCTTTTCTGGGCAAATAAGCAAGCATTTTAATAATACCCTCACGAGTCATGACCCACATTTAGGAAGGAATAATTCAAACTTCAAAAACTACTACTTTGAAGAACTCTCCTTGACAGGTACTTTTGGCCCCTTATTAAAACAAGGCATGACCCACATTGAAAATAATTGAGATTTTTGGATTGCCACCTTCATCTAGCTTTAAATCCTTCCAAAACACTATACAACACCATTGAACATATATCTAAACCAGCACAATCCCGTTGATTGAGCAAAGGGAAACAATTAAAAAAAGGTGACTTTACATACCAAAACTTTCAAAGATTGGAGAGAAAGTAATGATCCAAGGGACCCATATTGTGAGAAAGCTGAAAGGTTTTATATGAATACAGTGCCCAATCTAGTCAAACCTTTTTTTTTTTTTTTATAAAAGTTCTCTCCATTGCATGACCCATATTTCTTTTCCCATTCTATTGGGATTTGAATTTTGTGGCATAATCTAAGGTTAAATAAGAGCTATTGTTTTCCATGTGTTACTTGGTCCAACCCATGCATATATGGTCCTAAAATTCTTTGATGGTTGTTAAATGTTTGAATTCTTTTGGAGGGAATTGGGATAATAATAATAATAATAATAAGAAGAAGAAGAAGAAGAAGAAGAGAAGGAGAATTTAATTATTCCTACCAACTTCTGGTTTACCTTCTCTTAATATTCTATAAGGATATGTCTTAAGGTTTTTCTTTTTACAATAAGTTTGAAGGTTTTCTAGTAAGCATTATGCAGCCTAAAAGTTGTGTGATTTATTAGTGATTATGCTAAATATATAATTGACAACTTCATTTTATATATGTTACAGACATATGAAAGTATTTGCTCATGATAACAACTTTATATGTTGCTTCTATGAAGTAGATATAATAATTAAGATGGAATTTTAAAATCAATAAAGATTTGCCTCAAAAAAGTTGGTAAAATATATAGTTGGGCAGTACAAAGACTCTAACAAGGAAATGGATGAAACAAAAACATACTCTTTATGAAGTTAATGGGAAAGCTGTTGGTACTTCTAATATATTAATGGGTCAAACCAATTTGGTCGAATTTAAATATAATAATAAGACCTAATTTTTTAAAAAAAATTCAAACCTTTTGCATTTTAACAATTTAATCAAAACCTTTAATTTTTGATAAAATTAGTCAAATTTCTAAAAATTATTTAATTTTTGTCAATCAAATTTTGAACTCCTTTCTTTTATTTATTTATAGTGACTATTGAAAATTTAATTTTATCACATTTATCAACTCTTTTAAAATTAATGGTAGTGAAGAGAGAAATTGCATAACCAAAACTATCAAATTTGATCAAATAATTAAAAATTTTAATATATTAAAAATGAATTTTGAAAGTGGTAAGATTGAATAAGAAAAAAAATTAAGTAGAATAATATATTAAAATTAATAAAATTACTATAATTTTTCAAAATTTCAAAAAATTTGAATAGAAATTGTACAAATTTTAAAAATTTGATTACTTATGCTAAGATTTTGCGCTTGAATCAAATCGTAAAAACATGAAAAAAATTTGACTTATTTTTATGGTTACACTTAATAATAATAATTAAAGGGGATTTTAGCATACAAGTCTTTTTCTTTTTTACTCTATCCACTTGCCTTGTTTAAGAAAGGCAATCAAGGAAAGGCATGAGGCCACATGTGGTGGCATCTAAGTTAGAACATGACAGGGCATGATAGAATGGAGAATTTGGTTTAAAATAAGAGACAAATACCTAACAATTTTCTTGAGAAATTAAGACACATCCCTCTAAGTTTTACTTTGGAAGAAAGCAACATTTATCGCCAGATCAACTCCATTGTTCTTTTGAGTTCAGCCAGCTCAAGCCCTGCCCAGCTTCTTTTCCACTTTGTTCCTCTATTTGAACAATAATCAACTTTTTAAAATATGATTATAATCTTTACAACTATACATGAAAGGATAGAAATCGAGAATCATGCTTGTTAACTAATAACTATAGATTAATTTTTTAATACTATGAAATCTCAAGTCACAATCTCAACCAGAATCAATTACATCAATTATACTTAAAAAAAAATTATAGAGTAATTTATATATACACGCATACAAATCATCTAATTTTAGTTTTTGCAATTAAAGACATCATAATAATATATAAGCTAATTGTTAAATGATTATTAATTCGCAATTGATGTATCTGAATAACCAATTTATATATCATTTATTATTTAAACCATGTGAGATCAGAATGGCGGTGTTAATGGAGCGGCAACTCCAAGATGAGATTAAAGACTAATGTCCTATTTGACATTATTGTTCTATTCTATTGGTATTTTAAAATCACTAATTATAAAATTATTGTTTTGAAAAAAAATATATCTATTTGGTAATAAAATAAAAAATTATTATTAATAAAAAAGTTACTTATTATGTGTTTAGTTAATTAAAAGCAAAATGGCCATCAATAACTATAAATATATTATTTTAATTTTATTAACAATTATTCATTTAATTTATTTTATTCTTTCTAATTTCTTATAATTATATTTCATTTTTATAATGAAATTTATTTAATTTTATATTTTTTTATTAATGAAATATTAATAAACATTAATAAAAAAATCAACATTAATAAACATTATAATGAAATATATTTAATTTCTACATGATAATAAATTACATACAATTTGATAACGTATAATATTCATATGCAATGTCATCTCTATGACTATCAATTGAAATACTTTTAACATCTAATAATGTATTTAATTCAAGTTATTTATTGGATAATCATATGAGATGTCATTATTTTTGGTTTGATTGTATTGTTTGATGCAGAATAAAGTTTGAGTGTGAAAGAGGCGACAAAGAGTTTTACAGATCAATTGGGGCTTGATTGTGAAAAATAAAATGCTTTTATAGTGGCCTAATGATAAAAATGATGACTTATTAAGGGCAATTTTCACCTTAAAAATATAAGATCAGTCGTTCCCATTTCTTTCAAACTTGCTTTTCTGAAAAGCATCAAAATGGATGTTTTTGTCAAATCTGATTTTTCAGGGACCAAAACTGAGTTTTACTACTTAACCAAACACATTAAATAACTGAATTTCAGCAGAAACCAACTTTTTTTTATCTCCAACTGCAACCCCAAACGAGGCCTAAGGTAGAGCGACTCACCAGATGTAAATTGAGTTTAATTGAATAAATTTAAAAAATATAAAGATTTAATTAGATTAAATTGAGGGTTAAAATTTTAATTTAATTTAAAAAGATAAAGGGCCTAATGATCAAAGTAACTATATATTCCCTCTTTGCTTTCTTTTTTTTTATTATTTGTCCTAAATTATATATCATTTTTCTTTTTTAAAATAATAATTTATTTATTAAATTATTAATATATCCCTATTTAATATATGTTGAAAAAGTATAATTTATTAGTTCTAAAAATAATTTAATAACATGAATAATTTATTATCTCTATCTATTTTTATCTATCATTAAATCACTTAAATTATAATAAAAAATTTTTTAATTTGACTAAATTATTTTCTATGTATCTTAATTAAGAAAGAATACGATAAGATGTGTTTTAAAAAATTATAAAAATAATTATTATATTTAATATAAATAAATAATAAAATTAAAAAATATTTAATACTTCTTAATATTTTTAAATGATAAATAAATATAAACAAAATAATTTTTAAAAAATGATAATAAAAATAAATAAAAATAATAATTTTTAATAAAATAATATGAGTAAAATATATATTATAAAAAAATTCAATAAAATTTATTATTTTATCAATATTAACTATACATTTTTAATGTATGTAAAAATGGAAACAAATCTATTCTGCGAGAGGATAGGGCAATTGCTTTTGTTGAAATGAAAAATATAAATAAATAAAGGTGGTGGCGCCGTCTTGTCTATGTGGGCATGTGGGGAATGTGGTCAAAGAAGTGGGCTACTCGATGAATTCACATTTGGGTCAAACCCAATTCATTACAACGTGACACGTACATGTCGCCATTCGCGAAAGGGAACATTACATGTGATTAGGATACATACGCTACCCACTCTACATTTATGTTTAAAGAATGGTTTTGCACCGAATTAATCCTTTTAAGAAGGAAAAAACAATTCTTTGAAGAACCGTATTGAATATAAATAAATGTTGAAGGGGGACCTCTTCTTTTTTTCCCTTGCCTATGGGGCTTTGATTCGAGTGACTCATAAATTCAGTGGATGTGTAATCTTATTTTAAGCTTTGTTTATGAAAAAGAACATTGGGTTTGGAGTACTAAAAGGCATTCCATGGAAATCATTATTATTTTGGGGAGTGGGGTAATCATATGTAATGAAACCCAACCTACGAGGATGTTAATTTCAATGGTGTGCTAATTGCCATTCCTTTTCTAAAATCAGTTAGTATCTGCTAATGAATTGTTTTTAAGATAATATTTAATAATATTATTTTATTTATATTATTTACATTAATATTTAAAGATTAAGAAAATATTTTATAAAAATTTACTTCTCTTAATTTTTAAAAATTGAATGAACATTTTAATTAAAGTATATTATTATTTTTATATTTAATAATTAATTAAATAATTATTTTCACTTAATATTTTTATTTTAAATCATTATATAAATATTTAGCTAATCATTAACAGCATGTCTAATAATTAATACGTAATAAAATAATTAATAATTATTAAAATAAAAAAAATATATTAAAACAGTTGATATTGTTAAATAGGATATATATTTATAAGAAATCATTTTATAAATTTCTTAAAAAGCGTTTATTCTAAAATTTTAAAATAATTTCAAATAAAAATACTTAAATATTATTAAAAATACTTGATCGTAAAAATATTTATAGTTATTGGATTAGTAATTTAAATATTTATCTCATAATATATAAAATAAAATATTTATAACATAAAATTCTCATTTTTTTTTTTTAAAGTTTATAGAGATACGTGAAAAAAATTGCAAATTAAAATTATATATGGTATTTGAATGGATCTCAAATTCATGAAATCATTAAATATAGTAGTGCTCCTTGAAAACTTCATATGTTTATGGAATTCTAGAAAGGTTTATTTTTCTTTTCCATATAATATTGGGTAGGTTTCTTTAAATAATAAATTAAATAATAATGTTAAACAGATTTTTATTCATTAAATTATTAGATATCTTTTGTATAACTCTATGCTTCAAAATCATTTATTAACAACAAAATTAAAATGTCAAAATAACTAGAAATTAAAATCTAAACCAATAAATGATGCATTTTCGAAATACAATTAGAATTAAACGTTAAAAATTAAAATATATATAATAATTGATAATTTGAACGATTATTCAAATGTGAACTCTCAAACACTCGTTTAAAAAAATAATTTGAATTATTATCGAAAACAGTGGCAGATGCAAATATAAATTAAATTGTTAATAGTAAATATTATTAATTTAATTTGAAAGATAATAATAATAATAATAATAATAATAATAATAATAATAATCCAACCTCTATTCGTTCTTTCTCCGTCGTATTATCAGCAGTAGCGTGCAAGGCAAAAGGGTCAGATTATAGAATTCTGAATCCTTCTTCTCCTTCTGAAGGGTCTGACAGTGTTCAATTCCTAGATTACATAAACAATTAAGAAATAAGAAAAAAAAGAAAGTCATTGATAATGACAATGGCTGCATCGTTGTCTACCAACTCTCTTTGACTGACTCAGACAAAAAAAAAAAAATCATTGACTGATGACTTCAACCATATATTTTCCTGTTATCTGTTAATCAATATTCACTATTAATGGTGTATTTTAAAATATTTCATTTTATTACTTTTGATTTTTTTTTCCAAATATTTTTTTTTTTTAAATTATAATTATTCTGCCAAGCTTTTGACGCAGAAAGCGAAACCCTAACTGCTCCTGGTTCCGTGTGACTTTGGCTGAAAGGACTTGATAGTACTTGCAAAATAGGAATAATTTTCTAGGTCAAAATTTGAATAGTTTTTTTTTTCTATTTTATTAATCAAGGTTTGAATTATAGGACAAATTATAAATAATTTTGTTTGCTAATTTTAATATGAATGATTTATCTTGAATTAAAACATAATTTTTTTTAACGATAACTAAGTCAGAAAAATATTACTCCCTCCATCCCAATATTTTAGTCTCACAAAAATTTCACATAGTGTTAGTTTAATTAATTATTTTGCATGTTTATTTCTAAAATACCTCTATTTAAATGGTGAATAGTATTAATTTAATTAGTTGAAAAATCAGAATGCATTAATACTCCATTTGCATATGAGTGAGTTTAAAATTCTAATTAATGCTACGATTAAAGCCAAAAAAAAAAAAATTAAAGGATATCATAAATATTTTAAGAGAGAAAATATAAATTTTCAATTCCAGCATTAATGAGTCATGTCACGACTTGATTTAACCTGAGCTGACATAAAGTTTCTGCGACTCATAGTAAGTCTCACCATTCCTAAACCCATAAACATGATCAAAATTGAGGCTCAATATGTAAATAAAATAAAATAAAATATTATAAATTTATATGGATCAATCCAATCCAATTATCAGAAAAATCAAATTTAGGGGATTCCAACTCAGCCCCAATACCCATCAAACACAAATTACTTAATCTCCATTAATTAATATAATACATAAATACATTAGTGTCACATCAGAGTTTGAATAATTAAATACATAGATGAATAAATAACAACATATATATATATAAAAAAATATTAACTAAGAAACACCACAACCTGCATAGAAAAATATAGATTATACCCAAAAATAAACTTGCTCATCTTACAACCTAGGAAAAAAAAAATTGAATAGGAATAAGTGTTCGACTCAGAGAGTTTATATATTGATTATAGATTCAATTTCTATAACTACCTATAACTAGTACAATCCTACTATAAAATGCACATCTATCACATATAATAAATAATCCATCAAATATTCACATGAGAAGCTAATTTGGAGCTACTTACGTATCCACTGTATCACATCAATGTATAAATGTGGAAACTGATCCTATATATAGCTCTCTCAATTCAAATTCTATCAGCAAGCTCAACTTAAGCCAGACTTTCGCTTAAATCCAAGTGTGAGGGGCCAATAAGATTAACTCAAAGTCGTGTCTCACCGCGACTTTTCATATGCATAAAGACTGAGTTTCAGCGAGACTAGCTCAAGCCACAACTACCCTTCTAATCCATATCCATATCCATATATAAATAACACACTCAGCTCCAAATTATCCACAAGACGACAATCACAAATAAATAACAGCAATTAAATATGCAACAATCAAAATGCCCTAATATATTAACTATTTATGTGTATAATTAAATATTTATAAAATACATTGGCATGCCACATATATAATTAATATTGAAAATACAAAAATAATCAATATCAACTCACAGGCTATTCGACTTAACTATAGCTAGTCCAGTTGGAATGAGAAGAAAAGCTAGCCGGTACCTTTTATCTATATAGACATATTGATCTCTATAAAATTTAATGACAGAATTAACTAATTAATTTAATTAAAAAAGCAATAATAATTTGTAAGGTATTGCAAAATTTCGATAGAATCTCTACTACAACTGGACATAACTTCCTCGCAAGAAAACGCAACAACAGTAACACACAGGGCTTCAGGCCTACAGCAATAATTATAATGTCCATCCGAGACCTACAAGAAACTTAATCTAAGTCTAAACATCCAAACTCTAGTTTGGGTCCTAACTTCTTTACAGTCTAAATAATTATTTTCAGCACTTCAAAAATTATAAAAAAAAAATTTTAGAGGTCCTTTACAATGTCATTGTATTAATTAAATTTATTTCATTCAATTTTACTAAATTAGGAATATTTTACAGATTTATCGGCTAGCTTAACAAAGGTTAAAAACCATACAACTTGAGTTCAAGACTACCTTTGTAAATTCTGCTACTTAAAACGCATCCGGGACGTCTGAAAATGTTAGAAATGACTATAAATATAACTCCTATCTAGGATAGCCTGCCAAACACCCAGACTGGGCTGAAAACTTGATCTTGAGTCTGATGAGTCATTACCTATCTGATCGAACCTAAAATAAGCTTATAAATTATTAATAATTATTATATAATTATATTTAAATTACAGACATTGAAAAACTCAAAAAATCTCACTGAATAATTTGAACTATTCGATGATCGCCTTTTTCAAATGATATCTGATCGGAGTAAAGTTAGTCCCATCTCAAAAGTTTCATCATCCTGAATTCATCGGTAGTCTCAGATCACCGATTCGATAGTCAGATCGATCGAAATCTCACCGAAATAAAATAATAATAAATTAATAATTTAATTAATCAAATTATTACAAGTGGGTTTGAAAATTCTTCACTATTAAATATTATAATAATATTAAATGTGCAGTTAGCTTTTTACTATAAGGGTAATTTATTAAAATTAAAAGTGAGACTGATACATAATATATTGAAAATAGAAAGTGAAACTAAAATATTAAGACGAAAGAAGTAATTTAATACAGTGATTATTGACATCACCTGATCACATTAAATTACAGTAAAAAAAAAAAAAGAAAATCCAAAGCGGTCAAAACGCAAATAATGCAGAATGATGCAAAGAGCAGCCAGTCAAATGCTAAAAGCCCATAACAAAAAGGGATTGTTTTTGCAGTGATAATTAAAGCAAAGAAAACAAAACTTCCCATTATTACTTGGTTTTTTAAGTAATATTTTTTCAGTGATTGATAAGATAATGAAACATTCACTTACTTGATGAACGGCTTACCATACAGAGCAAGGTGAAATTCCACTTTTTCCATCATTGCCTCACTGTTCAAAAGCCTGCTCTTATTTATTTAATTTGCATTTTGTCTATATTTGAATTGGATTTTTAGAAATTTTCAGGGGGAAAAAAGTGGAATTTTTACTTAAAAAAAGGGCAATTCCTTGGCTGGTCAAGTTAGAAATCGCCGACCACCATTAATCTCGCCTGCCTCGTGTATGAATATTGAGAGTGGGCCCACGTGGTGACGTGGAGAAATCGGAGGTGGGGTAGGGAGAGAGCAGAGAACTAAAGTGTGGATCTTTGATTCACACAGTGGACACAGTTTTCGCACCTGTTACCTGTCTGCTACGAGAACACCTCTAAACAGAGAGAGAGAGAGAGAGAGACGTATGCCTGTAGCTTCCTCTGCTACTTCATTCTAGAGACACAAACAGTTTAGAAAAAGAGAGAGAGATCCAATGGAGTACGAGAGGATACACAAAGTGCAGGTAGAGTTTCGTTTTTGTCTTTTGAACTGTGTTTTTAAGAGGGTATTCAAAGACCCTTGCCCTGTTTTTGTTTGTTCTTGATGTTTTTGCAACTATCAAAGTAATGGGTGCTCTGTTTCTTTTCTTTCATTTCTTTTTTCCCTCGCGGCTCAATTGATTTAATGTGAGCCAATAATTCATTGTTATTGTTATCTGATTCTGTGATGATCTGGGGTTGTACTTTTTCTTTTTTTTTTTTGTTTAATGTAATTTTAATTCCAAAGTTGTGATCTATTACTTGAAGTTGGAGATTTTTTGGATTTTTTAATGTCAACGTATAGAAAGGTATAATTTTCACGGCTATTTCTTTATGCTTGAATGGGTCAATTTGAGAAATTCCTTGCATAAATTTTTCAAAGAAAATGTTGTGTTGATAAGGGCTAAAAATGTTTCAAAAAAATTAGTTTTTTGTTGGGTTGGCTGCGTTCAATTGATCTTGTACAAGCCTGAAAGCTTCTCTCTGTTTTTCCTGGAAAGTTGTGGGTTGAATTTTTTTTTTTCTAAACAAATGTAGACTGGTATAATATCTCCAAGTAAGCTGAGGATGAAGCTCATGGGACCTCACCATAATAGAAAGAAGGATGGATCAAACAGTAATTCTTCAAGAACATCTCCTTCAAGGCTCGATGATACTGAATTTGACAAGAATAGCTTATTAGCCTCCAATGATGAGGAAGGTTGGTCTTACTATTCTTCACCTCTTTTGGGTATTGTTTTGCATAAAACGGTTAGGTGCTAAATTAATTTAGTATCGCTTCTCTTCTTTGAGCGTTTGGGTATGTTTTTTACTCGTGTTGCTCTAAATGATACATTTTGCGCATGAACTTTGAGTATTTATATTGAACTATGGTCTCCAGTTGCAGCTTCCAGCTTAGAAGTTTCATCTGTGACTGTTCTGGGAGACGCAGTGGTTAACCCCAGCCAAGTTGATCAGACATCTTGCCAGCAAAAGGATACGTTGCCAAAGGAAAATGGCAACATGGGTCGTGCTAAAATGCAGCAATTTTCAAAGGGTGAAAGTGGTAATTCAAGTGCGGTTCACCCAATGAGATCACTTGAAGATGAGAATCTTGATTATGATAGTAATGCTAGTTCATCTAGTTTTGAGTTCCATAAGGAAAGATCAGTACATAATCAATTTACAAGATCATTTTCAAGGCCTATGCCATCTAAGTGGAATGATGCAGAGAAATGGATAATGAATAGGCAAAATGTACAACCTAATTTGAAGAAAAATGGTTTACACAACCAAGCTAATCGGATGCTTGGGACTAATACAGTGAGAGTTGCTCCAGAATCAGCAAATCATGATCTTAAGTCTTCTATTAGCAGGGTAGTAGACACTAAGCGCATAGATATCTGTCAGCATCCTTCACAAATGGCATTTGAGAAGTTTTCTTTTATTCCCACTGGCGCTCCTTCAGTTTCTGGTCAAGCATATGGGGGGAATCTGCTAATTGATCAGTGTACTCAAAGCAAGGACTTTCAGGAAGTGGATCAAAGAGAACCATGTAGTGCAAAAAGTTTGGCAGAAGATGGAACAGGTAAGTTTGCATTTATACTGTGCTCTGAGTAATATTTATGTTTTTTGTTTTTTTCTAATAGGAGTTTACATTGAGAACCACAAAGCTTACTGCTTTGTTGTACAAATGATTTAATGCACTAACAATTGTTGTGTTAACAGAAAATGATATCAAAGTTCTTTTCTAATTATGCGTTCTTGTGGGAGTATGCATTTCTGCTCTGAGAACACTGTATGAAAACATCAAATTTTCTCTGATGCATACTGGTAGTTTACGTTTTTTTTCCCATTTGATCCCCTTTATCAAAATAATCGGGACATTACAGTTTATTGTTCCTATGCTTGATTATTTTCTCCCCCACTCATTGTTCCCAACTCTCCATGTTTGTAGAAATGCCACTGTAAAATGAATGCTAACACAACATTGTTTATTTGGGTACTTGCAATCCTAATTGTTTGGCTGTTGTGCAGCTGTGAATGAACCATTTATGGTCTGTCTGGTCTTCAAAATAGATATTGTGGTTTGATGATGGATGATGATCATCTTAATAACTGAAACTTCTAATTTATGGGCTTGCAAAAGTATAGTAGGGTAATTCAGGGGAATAGTAGAATTAGTCTAAGAAGCCCACCCTGTGTCATAATCCCTTTTGATTATCTTTTTTGCACTCGATAATATGATGGTATGACTTTGCAGTTCTTCCTGTTTTAAGATCAGTCTGCATGAGAGACATGGGAACAGAAATGACCCCTGTTACAAGTCAAGAGCCTTCAAGGACTGCTACACCTGTGGGGGCAACAACTCCTCTCCGCAGCCCAACTTCTTCAATCCCATCTACTCCCCGGAGAGGGGCACCAGCGCCAACACCTATGGAGCATGGTACTGATGATGATACACAAAACATTCCTGAAAACGGCAGAAAAGAGTTGACCGAGCAAGAAATGAAACTGAGGACAAGAAAGGAGATTGTGGCCCTAGGTGTCCAGCTAGGCAAGATGAATATTGCTGCATGGGCAAGTAAAGAAGAACAGGAAAAGAATACATCTGCAGTTGAGAGTGCTCATGTGGATGAGCTTGAGCGGATTGAATATGAAAAACGTGCATCTGCATGGGAAGAAGCTGAAAAATCTAAACACACAGCAAGGTTTCTTCCACGACCTTGGCACTTGTGAACTAAATTTAAAGCAGTATTGTGATGAACATATAAAGCAGTTCAAGTAATTTTTGCTACAAGATAATATTTTTTATGTTTTTCATCTGACAAAGCATGCTTGAACCTTTCAGATATAAAGGTGAAGAGATTAAAATTCAAGCATGGGAAAGTCAGCAGAAGGCAAAACTAGAGGCCGAGATGCGGAGAATAGAGGTATTTAAATGCCCTTTTGATTATGCAGATGTAGTAGAAATATCTGTAACATGATCTGTAGTTTGTCCGCATTGTTGTTTAATGGAATAAGCAGTTGTGTAGATCATTTGAAAATTGCAAGAGAGAAATTTGATAAGGCCTAAAATTTCTAGTAACTCCATTACTAGCTTAGATGAAATCTAGGCATCAATCATCACAAATGATTTACAGGGTAATCAAAGCTTGCACTGTTATAAACTCTGGAATGATTTTGGCACTTTGTAAAATTTTGTGAATCCTGCAATTCAAATGACTGCTGAGATTGCTATGTGGTATGCGAAAATTTTACCTTGTAATTGAAATTCACATATGATCAGGCACAAGTTGAACAAATGCGAGCCCAAGCTCAAGCAAAGATGGTAAAGAAGATTTCTATGGTAAGGCAAAAATCAGAAGAAAAACGCACAGCAGCAGAAGCCAGGAAGAATAGAGATGCGGAAAGAACTGCAGCTCAAGCAGAGTATATTCGTCAGACAGGACGAATGCCGCCATCCCGTTACATGTGCTGTGGTTGGTTGTCATAAAACTGAAAACATCAAATATTCAAGTAGAAAGAATTTGCTCATACAACTCATTGAGCCAAAGTGGCATCTCTTGTATTTTGTTTTTGTTTTATAGTTCATTGAGTGCTGTCCACTTCCACTATATTTTGCTCAATCTTGTATCTAATGGAGTGACCTTAGTTTGCAAGTTAGAAAGTAAAATTTCTCTGCTTTTTCTGTAAGATTTAACTTCATTCAAACACTTATAAAAAAAAAAAAAACTTTATACAAACACTAAGGACGAATACTCGAGCGCCTGGAACTTTCTGGCTATAGTAGCTAGATATGAGGCAGCTCTCAGCCAGTTGAACAGGTAAAGAAAACTGAAACTCTCAGCCAGTTGAACAGGTAAAGAAAACTGAGCTTAATAAAAGCTTTCCAATGGCCCTCATAATGCCAGGTTCAAGATCTGAATACTTGCATTTTGGATGATGTGGTGCACTACAATATAAAACAATATGACTGCCATGAATGACTCCTCCACTTTCATGACCCAACATTGAGAGATTGGGCTCAAACCTATGTGAAGCTCCAAAGCCTGAGTATTATGAGAGGGCTTGGCAATGCAGAAGAAGGTATTCCTTGCATATCATGCATGCCCTAAACAACAAACTTTTCAACCTTAATTTGTTCAATTGTCCACATAAAGATTTAAATTGTCTACTTATCTGATTTAGTAAATAATTATGAGTTTAAAATCATATTTTCCTTATGAAAAATTTCTATCACATTATTAAAAATTTAAATTTCTGCTTTTCGTGTCTTCAAAAAAGAAAAAAAAAATCCATTTGTTTATTCAACTCTGCCACAAATTTTGAAATATAGTTAAAATAAATTTTAGTTAGAATTCATTTCAAATGATTTCCATTATTTAGCATGACATAATTTAAAATGCAGAATTTAATTAAATTCCATATGATTAATGTTTAGTATAATTTCAGAACTAAAATTTAATTTTCCTCAATTCCTAAAATACCCTCAAAAATAAAATTAAAAAAATTATAATATTTTTATAGAATTAAAAAAAAACTTATATCTTTTTTTCTAAAAAAATATATTTAATAAATTTATAATAATTAATAAGCATATAAACCAATAATATTGCAATAAATATAAATTAAATTCACGTATTATAATATAAGAGATTTATATAATAATATAAATAGCATCATTATTATGTTTATAATAAATTTAAATATTAAAAGCTAAAAGAATTATAAAATATATTATATAATTGTCCAAACATATTAATAATAAATAGATAAAAAAAAAAAAACTAATTTGTAGTTCCACATTCTTTTTCAGCCAATAAAAGATTAATTGGGAGAAAATTTTTTTAATCAGGATATTTTAATTCAAAAAATATTATTTACATAAATTTTATGAAATTCATTTCAAATTTCATTAATTTTAATAGAAATTAATTTTAGTTATGACTAGTTTATAGAATTCAATGCAATTCAATAAAAATTGCGTGTTTAAATTGATCAAACAAGCAATTAGATAACAAGTCAAATATGGACCGGGCACATCCATTTTTTGGTATCGAAAATGTATCGCATGGAAGTGTCTGTCTCAGTAAACATGTGGGATTGTCTTCTGAAAATGTCTTCTAAAAAAAAAAAAGACACATGTGAACGCGCACGCTGACAGCGTAAAATTGTTACCCTTTTTTTTTTCAAGTTTATAAATGTTAAAGAAATGGTACAAGCCATGCATTTAGGAAAAATAAGTTCACTAAAATACAAAGGCAGCCAAGGGAAAAAGGGGCATTCCTACCTCTTTCCCCACGCAAAGGTGAATGTCCTTTTGAAGGGGTTGTATCGGTAAGCATTATTGTTGATACTCTATAGTGCTTTGCCTTGTCATCATTCCACCCTTCAAAAAAAGTCCCTATCCACACTCACTAACCCACCACATGCATCTCTAAACAATAGCCTTTCAATGACACCACCAAGTCCCACAAACTAAAAACGACAGCTCAACTTGAAAAAAGCGAATTCTTACCAGTTCAATATCGTCCAGCAAATGTAGAAATATTGATGAAAAAAGGGGTGCACGTGATTCACGTCTTCCATCAACCAACACTTTCATACATGTCCCACTGTTAAAGGCTCGGAGCACATTTGGACAACCTGAATAATTGAAGATGTTTATAAGGTACTCAACTCAACTAAACCTTTATCTTAAAAATTTGGAGTCGACTATATGGATTCGCTTTCTCCACTCTAAATGATTTTTGCTTAAATACTCAGAAATGTGTAATACTTCTAGGTCATGTAGAACTACTTTTCTCCAAGTCAATTTAGGTCTATCCCTTTTTTTTCTTTCTATCCTCTAATCTAACCAAACAATCTCAATCTCCCTTCTCTCACTTATCTTCAATTGACACTACTCCTAACTTTTCTCTAATACTCTCATTATAGACTTTATCTAGTCTAGTATGACTATTCATCCACCTTAACATTCTCATATCCGCAACTCTTATCTTAGACGCATACGACTCTTTCAGTGCCCAACACTCACTAACATATAACATAGCCGATCGTATAGTTGTACGGTAAAATTTTCCTTTCCACTTATTGAAAATTTTACGATCACATAAAACTCCCGTGGCACGTCTCCACTTCAACTATCCGGCTTTAATCCTATGACTAACATCTTTCTCACATCCCCCACTACTTGAAGGACTGAACCTAGATATTTAAAGTGATTATTTTGGGACAGTACCATTCAATTCAAACTAACTCTTTCCCTATCATCAATTTGGCCTTCACTGAACTTGCAATGCATGTATTCTATCTTCATTCTACTTAACTTAAAACCCTTTGACTTTAGAGTACTTCTCCAAAGCTCTAGCTTTCTATTTGACTCCTTCTCGTGTCTCATCTATCAGAATAATATCATCCGCAAACAATATGCACTAAGGAATACTCTCTTGTATATGTTTCGTCAATTCATCTAAAACTAATATAAAAAAGTAAGAGCTTATGACTGATCTAATTCAATTGGGATCGGAAAATCTCTTGTGTCCCCTCCCACTGTGCGCACAATAGTAGTTACTTCTTCATACATATCTTTCAATACTTGTATGTACCTAATAGGTACCCTCTTTTATTCTAACACATTTATAAGACATCTCTTGGAACGCTATCATAAACCTTCTCCAAATCAATAAAAACCATGTGTAGATCTTTCTTTACATCTCTATATTTCTCCATTAAGCTTCTAATAAGAAAGATCGCTTCCATAGTTAAACGATCGGACATGAAACCAAATTGATTGAGAAAAATAGAAGTATCATGACGTAGTCGATGTTCCACAACTCTCTCCCACAACTTCATAGTGAGCTTGTATGTCTCCCTTATTATTAAAAATAACCATGTGTAGATCTTTTATCACATCTCTATATTTCTCCATCAAGTTTCTCATAAGAAAAATCGCTTCCATAGTTGAATGACCGGGCATAAAACCAAATTGATTGAGAGAGAGAGAAGTATCGTAATCGATGCTCTACAACTCTTTCACACAACTTCATAGTATGACTCATGAGTTTAATTTCTCAATAGTTTGAGCAACACTATATGTCTTCCAAGTAAAAATACTATCGCACTTGACTTCTACAAGTAGACTTAGCCATGTATATCACAGTAAATGATGCAACTTAGGCGATGCGCCAAAAATTAGTAAAAGCTATTAGATGAAAAACCAAACACCACCCACCTAATACGTAATACATAGAGAACCTATAAGCATTCTGTTCTACCTCTAACCAAAATGGATATAGAGGGAATGGTGGATAAAAGCATCCGTTGGTCAAAACAAAAGCAAAAAGTGTGAAGCTTACGTTCCCGCCAAAAGCCAAGAACCTAACAAGTGATGCCATTTTCCCATTAATGCTGTTTTTGACACCTACCTATTATAGACCCATCACATGGCAATTGGAACCTACAACTTGTATTAGTCATCTAATTCCATAAGTTCTAGTCACATCGACCAAAAAAGTCAAATTATGACACAGGAACATCATTTTCGTTCTACAATCAACTTTTTCTCATCAAAAATTGACTGAAAATTTAACAAAAATAAACAGCTAAGTCCACAAATTGTCTCCTACTAATTATGGATTGTATGTATTCAATAGCATAGTAACAAGGAACAGCATCTTCTAATTACAGTAATAACTTATATATATAAACTTTTAAGCCCGGATTAGGCAGTACCTCCCACCTCTGGAAGGATCCAAAGAGAAACTAATATTACAAAAGAGAAAATGGTGTCTTAACTGGTTAAATTTCTCAGTAGTCCAAAGACCCCACAGAAGTTATACCGGTGCTCAAATTTCTTGAGTCCTGCCGGCTTGCATAATCATCACAACTGCCATTGGAAAGCCTCTGAATTGGGACTGAGTTCAGAAGCTCTAGGCCACGTTTGCCCATTTGCTGCACTTCTTGTGGTGAGAGTATTTTGATGCACCACACACTGTTTACAAATTCCCTGGTTTATGAAGAACGGAACATATCAGCAGTGATAGAGAATGGCAAAAAAGAAAATTAAAAACAGATGGCATTCCCAACATGAAGAAAAAAATCTAGTTTCCAGAGATATTAATCTCATAATCATTGCACATAGAGATCTATTTATTTTGAAAATATTTTTTATGACAACATACCTGGTATAAGTTGGGACAAAATCCCACCACGTTTTCAGAAAAATAATAATCAATAAGTCCTAAAGAAAATTGCCAGAAAGAGCTGGAAACTTACGGCCAGGGGTCATCACCAAGGAGCAGAACATCATTCTCACGGTCAACAAATACAAGCTGCCAGCCTGATCTCAGGGGGTCCTCCAGCTGGCCTTCAAGGCCAAACATATGAGCAAGCTCACTCCGCAATTCATTGTAACTGCTGAATTTGGTAATGTCTAGTGACCTACCGAAGGACCCTGACTTGTAAACCTGTCAAAAATTACAGTATCAGCATCAGGTAACATGAAAAGAAATTGAGTCTAGAGATAATTTACAAACATAACCTGAAATATCAAACTATTGAGAATTTCCTAGTGCCCATCGAGTGATGAACAGCAATTTAAATGCCAAAAGGCAACTAACCTTAACAAAGGTTCTAGTTGGTGGGTTTACTTGGCCCACATTTTCCGGGGACTGCAGGAAACCTGATTCATCAATACAACTTGACGGTGTCATTGCTGGATTAAGTGAGAAATCAGTGCCTGCATTGCCCATGTAATTTGAAGAAGAGAAGGGCACATTTGTGGAATCACTATCACTACCAACACCCCTAAGACTCGACATTCCATTCTGCAGTAGAAGAGATGAAGGCTCTATATTGACACCAAATAGAAGATGGCTTTGTGGATCAGTGCCACCTTCTTGGTCCATCGAACACTCCCTACCAGGGAAGGGTGGCAAGGAAACAGAACTCTGAGAGATGTTTGTCTGAGGGGGCCCCAACTGTTGTACTTGGGGTAGAACACCTTGTGGAGCTCCAGAAGAAATAAGAGGTTCAACAGCAGCTCGCTTTGATGGCCAGCCAGAAGAAGTTACCAATGGATTGGTTCTAGGCAGGTTCATCAAATGAGATGATTCATCCTGGGAAAATGAACCCATGAGACTATGCAAAGGAGAAACAACAGAGCTTGTCACAGGGTTCCCATTTGAGTCGGAAAAACTCTGCTGTTGGCACAGGGAAGAGATGGCTTGTAATGGTGGTGACTGGGATTGAGAGGCTGAAGGAAATTGAGATATTGTAGAGACAACATTAGGAATCTGTTGATGTTCAACCAATTGCTGCTGTTGTGGCAGCTGCTGTTGCTGTTGACTATTAAGTGAGTGAGGGTGATGCAACTGTTGCTGAATAAGGTGAGACTGTGTTTGAGCCTGAGACTGGGGCTGATGTTGGTTTTCTTGAACACCTTGAAGAAAGGCCTGTTGAGGCTGTGACTGCTGCAGCATCTGGGGTGGTATCAAAGCAGCAGTTCTTGGGAGATTAGGATGTTGCTGGAATTGCAAAAGGGATGCAGTTGATGACTTGGAAGGATCAAAAGCCCTCATCTCCTGAAGTGCAGCAGCAGCCATAGCTTGATACATATCAGTTTGCAAACTAAGCATGGAAGCATCAACTCGTGGCTGCATCCATGGTGTTACTCCTAGTCCCTGAAAGTTCATAGATTGAATTCCACGATCTCCATCACCTCGCAGCCACATAAGGGGTGAATTCATTCCCAAATCATCATCCTTGATTCCTACATTCAAAAGATTGTTAAACAAAATATATAAGGAATTTTTTCTTTTTAAATTAAGATTAGAAACATAATGCCAAATAATAATTTTACAGCCAAACCATAGAAAAGGGAGGGATTAGGAAAGTGGGGGTAAAACCCAGAGCCTACTAACTAAACTTTAGAAAATACAACCTACTCATCAGAACTCTCAAGCTGGCAATAGACAAGCTTACCATGGAATGAGGGCAGTCCAGGTGGCCAAGGGCGCTTAAGCCTTAGAGGGAATGGAGGATACATTGGGAACGTTGTTAATGGCTCAATTTCCCATAGGGAAACCCTTGGTTGCCTCTCTCCAGCTGTGGATTCGTCCCAGCCAACCTGCATTTATTTGCTCTATTCATATTAGAGAGTATATTCACACAATATATATAGCAAAATATGTAAAGAAAAATTGACAAAAAGACACAGCCAAGCAAAAAATTTTATTCAACAATATATACAATATCCAATGATTCTTCTTAACATACCTTGACTGAGCGCCAATGTGAATTAGGCCACCTAACAGAATCCAAGTCGCTTATGCCAGTTATTGTACCCATGTAGCTTCACGCATAAAAGTCATGTATAAAATTCTCATAAGAAATTCATCGCATTAAAATAAGAAACAACAATACAAGAGAACATGTTATCAGATGAGCCAAGAAAAAGATAGAAGTACAGAGGGATCCAACTTCAAGCCTGTTGATATATACCAACCGTAATTTAACAATTGATCATCCCAATAAAATGGGGGCAGATATTTATTTCAATGTCACTTGTATGTAATATATTTAATGTTTACAGCAGCCAAAAATTGAGCTCATTTTGATAGTTGAGGGGGAAAATGTAACCAGTCAAAAAGCCAATTATGCAATAACTGTAACATTTATAATAAACATAACAATAATGACATAGGGCCTACCGGCGGACACTTGATTCTTCTGTTTCAAATAGCATTCTAAAGCGCATACCAACAGAAACCCGGGTATGATAGACTGCTTTAACATACTTGGCCAATGGTATGACAAATTCCGATGGGCTAGCCCTGAATGACAGAATGAAAAATTGAAGGGAGTGTAACAATAAAATGTTAAATTTCACATCAGTCGGTATCATACCTTGGATTGTAAAATATTGTGAAACGGCTATTTGTTGCAGCTGCATGAGCTGCAGCAGCAAGAAGCCCCAAGTGCATGCTGTCACTTGATAAGACTGATGAAGGCATCACAGTTTGAGGACGACTAGCACGTCGGATACCAAGTAACAATTGATTCTTTTCATTCCTGATCAAGTCATACACAATGTCATATATATTCCCAAGTATACAAGAGAAAATGCAATTTAGTTTAGCTAAGATCATCTGATCTAGATGAGTTTCAGGCCTCAGGAATACTTAAAGTTCAAAGATTATGCAAGAAGAAAACTACAATACATTCTACTCTAAGTCTCAAATGAAATGAGAAATAAGATAAGCTCTTATAAAAAAAAGGGGGAAAACAATGCAGGGGAGTTAACCAACAGCCTACCAGATAAAAAGGACTGAATCCCCAGCGACAAGTCTTTTAGCACTTACAAACACACTCCACCCTGTTGTTAGAAGATGCCTTTTGGGCTGGCCTGCATGAAGAGAAGCCAAAACTGTCAAATGTATATTCTAGAGGAAGTCCTTTCCTGTGTTTAACTTAATTCTCCGGAGAGCTCAAAATTATCTACTACTGCACATGATGATAACCAGCAGCAAATAAAATAAGCTGTAAAATTTCCAACAAAGCAACTGGAGGAGGTGGATTTACAATATCCACTGGGATTAACTCATTTTTACCATTATTATTGCTCTGACATTTTGAAAGTCAAACATTAAAAAATTTAATTTACTCAACCTTTTAAATATCAGAGAAAGTTGTACACAGAAGGTAGAGACAAACAAAACTTCACATGCAGTGCTCTCATCACTTTGAGCATCAGGTACATGATAATTGTCAAAATGCTCACCACGTGTATTATATTAAACCCATTTGCTTTAAAAATCCAAATGAAGATGCACTTCATTTCTAGGAAAACGCTGCAATGCAGCCAACATCAATATCAAGTGCAGTTGCTCAAAAGATAGAAATGATGCTAACTAATGAAATTACACAACAAAGAAGACAAATTATTAAAAAAAAAAAAAAAAAAAAAAAAACTCTCACCACGAAAGATATGCCTGAATTTCCATTCGTTATCATGTAGATCCCTAGCAATCAACTCTTGAGCTGGAGGTTGTTGGGAAAAGTCCTGCAAGTGAAGAATTGATGTAAAAGATATTACATGCTAGACTTCAAACTTGAAACTTAAACTAACGATCTTGTTACACAGTAACAAATAAGCTTTACCAGTGGAGGAAACACTTTTTCAGCTGCCCGGCGAGGGACAGAGAATCCTCCATGAGTACTTGTATCACTGGCTGTCAAAGTTTTACAAAAATAATTTGCTGGCTGTTTGCTGGAAGTGCCCAATTCAGTGGGAAGGTAGGCATCCTTCTGTTCTTGCTATAGAATAAAATCATTTTAAATATGTAATGAATTTTATGTCAACCAAAGAACAACAAATCAAAACACCAATAAAGACAATACGGCATACAGGACTCAATGGCTGTAAGGTCATCTGTGCATACACTTCATCCGTCTCAACATCTGCCTGAAATAGATAAATGTTTTAAGCCTTTTAAGAAAGATCCAATGGTAATATGCACAACTAAAAACTAGCAAACTAAACAAGTCTTACATGCATGGTCACGTTGTGAAGTTGACAGATAAGTTGTGGAGGTAAGCTTGGGTAGTTAGGAATATGGGCATCCACTTCCTTGTTAGTTGACGCAGCAACCTACACAAAAGAGCATTAATTAGGGCAAAATACAGCAAATTGATACCAACTATCCTACCGCAAGGTGATTTGAATCAACCATCTAACTAATACTGGCATTGAGGAATAACAAGGGTGCACCGATTGACATTTTCAACTAGAATTTTCAAGATCCATGACGCAACCTGGAATCAGGACTACTTAAATAGCATTTTTATTATAGCTAAATGCATTTATCAACCAGTGATAGGTAATATTAATCATTTCAAAGTCTGTTTTACCCAAGACGACAATCATAAATTGAGATTAAGCTTATATTCAGATCAAAATAATCAACATACAATAACATAAAATATAATTATTCGAGGTAATATATCAATCCACTTCATCATTACAGGGAGGCAGGCTATATTCAGATTACATGTTGTTACCTGCTCGCTGTGACCCTGGGGGAAATAAACAACACGACTTCCAACAGCAGGCAGAGAAACAAGAGGACCCGCACATGCGTGCCAAAGTTCAGAATTCAAAACCCTTTTCTCCCCTGCAAAATTCGTTTCGGGAGGAAGTTAGAATTACATGAAAACTTAACTTTGATGGCACCAAGACTTTATAATGAGACCTCCAACTAATGAAATCAACTAATCACAGATGCCATTTAAGGGCCTTGGCTATTAATTTAACAAATTCGACATATTATCCCTCTGAATGATTACTGAAAAGGTTGAGAAAGGATGGGAAATCCAAGTATTCGTACCAATTGAGTTCTCTGCACTCCGCAGCTGAAGCTACCCAAGGAAAACCCAAAAAACTAAAGAACTTAAACCAACCAAAGAGAATCTATCACCTCACAATGCTTTTGAAGATCTCAATGTATATCACTTTCCCATAAGAAACAAATGGACTTTGTGGATGTCCCAATTCCATGCTTAAACCACAAACTAGCCTAAAAACTCAATCTAATCATTTGGGAAAAAAAAAAAAGAAGAAGAAGACGAAGAAGAAGAAGAGAATAAACCCAAAACTAGTAGCGAGAAGGAGACCAACCAACCAAAAAAAAGAAGAGTAAAAAGAACGAAAAAGGAGAGGGGAGAAAATCTGCAAGCAATAATACTCACCTTCCTGGGTCTGTGGACTAAAACCAGCTGAAGAGAGCCTCATTATCACAGATTTAATAACGCCTTCAAAACCAAGTCTAGACCCACAACGAGAAGATCCCAAAAAACCCACTCTTACCGACACCAATTAAACCCCAACCAAACCACTCAACAATTACTCTCTTCCCTGGTTTCTTCTCACACAATACCATACCTTTACCTTTTTCCTCCCCCTTCAAAAACCAATCCAGATTGCCAAATTTTGGTGTCTAACCTTCAATAAAACGCATCAGTCAAATGATATTCAATGTGAAACTTCATTGGAAAACTAACAACCACACCAAAACCCCTCTTCTTGAATCTTCAACGAAGCCGGTGTTGCTACAAAACAAGATCGATTTCAGCCACATCCGCTTGCTATTTTCTTCACCCACAACCCCCAACTTCACTAATCACTGACAAAAAGCTCTTAAACCACACAAATCTTCAACAAATGGAACCCCACATCCCAGCCAGCATTCCCCCACGCGTGCTTCTCCAGAGAACCAACCAAACAGTGAGCCAATGATTTCAGCAATAAGATGAGAAAGGCTCCAGAACCAAGCACTTGAGAACAGACGCAGTAAGACCCAAAATCCCGAACTCGCAAAACAGAAGTAGATCTCACTTGAAAGTACCAAATATTACTTCCCTTAGAAATTTTCCAAAAAACCCAGATCTTATTACACGGGCAAAACCCAAAATAGTACAAGTTAGTAACTCAAGTACAGAACATTTTAGAGCAAGCTGAAGGCCACATGAGCATGCAACAACAACGGCAGCAGACACTTTAAACATATATTAAGATCTTCACATATATATATAGCTATAATCATATAAAGACATGTATGATATTTTTACGCATATGGAGAGGATTTTATGGGTTTGGGCAGTTGTTTCCAGTAACTGAAATAGTGCTAGTTGCGGAGGTGATGGTTCTGCTAGCTGCTGCTACTGCTGCTCTCTCTCTCTCTCTCTCTCTCTTGGCTCAATCAATGAACACCTAACCGCCATTATTTTTCGCTCTTTTTTTTATACCGAGAGAAAAAGGCAAGGCAAAGCAAAGACCCATGGGAAGAGAGAGGAAAGGCTGTGGGTGTTCCTATGTGAGAGTAGTCAGATTTTTATTATGAGGAAGCGAGAGTGAGTTTTTTTTTTTTTTTTTTCCTTTAGATTTTCTTACTTTACTGTGGCTTTTCGCGCTCACTTGAGTGAGTCGCTTCAGACAAACTAGGAAGGGAGGCATTTACCCTCAAAGTTGGAGAGATCTACTAAGCTGTCCCTTGGTTTTTCATTTTTACAAAAATTAAAAAAAATTATTAAAAAATTAAATATTTAAAAATTATTTAATTTGATTACTTATCCTTAATTTTTAATTTAAAATATATCTTTTAAAATTAAAAATAAATAAATAATTATTTAAAAATAACTTTTAAATAAATTAAATATTTGATAAAAAATATTTAAAAATAATTTAATTTATTAAAATCATCAAAAAAATATAAAATTAAGTGTTGTAATTATTAAAATAATAATATTATTAATATTTTTAAAAATTATTAAAATAATATAATTTTTTATTTAATTAAAAAATATTTAAAAAATAAATAAATTATAAATAAAATATTTTTATGATTTTTAATGTAATTTTTTTAATTTATAAATTAAAATAAAAATTAATTTATTCATAATTTTTTATTTGTAAATAGATTTAATTAGTTTATAAGTTAAATTAAATATTATCTTAATAAAAAATAATAAAATAAAAAGAATAGTATTGGAATGAAATGATTGAGAGGGCAATGTACATAAGAGTATGGCTGCAAGTTGATTGTCATTACTGTGCAATGGGCCAACACAAGTCCCACTACTAGACTAGCACAATTATAGGAATCCCACCTTCTATTAATCTTACATGCATGAATGTTTTCATACTTTGCGGCATCTTCACAAATTGCAATCCCCTCCACCACCACCCCCCTTAAAAAAAATACTTTGTATCTAATATTTATTCTCTTATATTTGATTAATTTATATAATTTGTTTTCAATTATGCTCCTATTATATTTTAGACTAATTTATACTTGTTTCATATCATTAAATTCATTCCTGTTAAAATAAGAAATTTGTAGGGCATCAAACTTTTTTATTTAACTATTTATTTTTATTAATTAAAATATTCAATTAATTTTAAATTAATTGAATCAAAATTATCAAATTAATGACGCAACAAAAAATCATAACATTATATCAATTTCACAATAATAATTTATATATAGATATGAAATAATTTATGTGAACTACTCTCTAAATATCTTATGCATTATTATTTTAATGTTTCATGAGAAAATATTTTATGTAATTTTTGGCATATCAATTAGCTTATCGATCATCAATTACCTTTAAATTTTGAATTATGGTTATTATGATGATTACCAAAATTTAATATTTTATATTTTTTATTAAATAATAAATAAAAAATAAATTTTTTATAATCTAAATATTTTATAATATTATGAATTTAAAAATTAATATTTGAATGTATTTAAACAATAAAAATAATTTATTTTCCAATACTATAATAAAAAAAAGTTATTTATCAATAAAAATATTTTTTTAAGTAAATTATTTTTTCACGAAACAAACCAGCATTTAAATTCACTTCACCCATTTTGCAATATACAAATACAATTTTATTAATAAAAATATATTTACCCTTTCTATGCTTTTACATGATGCTTGGAAAACATTTCAGGAGAAAAAGAAGATAAAGAAGAAAATAAAGAATTTTTTTTATTTTTATTTTGGATAATAATATAAACAAAAATAAATTTATTTATTTTATTTAAAGAAAATTAAAAGGTACTAAAATTATATAATACAAAATTAAATCAGCTACAATTTAAAAAATCTTAAACAAATTTATTTTCGTTTATATTATTATCTAAAATAAAAATAAAAAATTTTTTATTTTTTTCTTTATCTTCTTTTTCTCCTGAAATGTTTTCCAGACATTATGTAAAAGCATAGAAAGGGTACATATATTTTTATTACTATTATATATATATATATATATATATATATATATATATATATATTATTTATCAAATGCAAAATTAAATCAGCTACAATTTAAAAAATCTTATATAATTTAAAAAACAAAAAAATAATTAATTAATAAATTCATTTTAAAATTAAATAATATATATATATATATATATATGTGTATATACCAAATGCAAAATTAAACTAACTACAATTTAAAAGATCTTATTTATTATTTGCAATTAAATTCATTGTCAACTTTTTTTAAATATTAAATAATGCTCTATATTTAGATTGAGTGATTTAATTCTATGGATTAAAATTTATATTAAATATATTGTTTGAATATTATAAATGAAAATAGATTTGAATTTGATCCAAATCTAATATATTTATGACAAGATTAAAAAAACTACTTTTGTTTGTTATTTTAAATCCATCTCCCTACAATTAAAATTTTTTAAATTTATAAATTTTAAATATTAAATTTTAAATTAAACATTTTAAATTTAAATTCTATAATTCCAATGCAACCTAATGACAAAATTTCATTAAAAGAATAAAATGAAAATCTTTAACCAAAATAAAAAAAAAAAAAGAAAAAATAAAGATGACAAACTAGGAAATTATTATTTCTTTTAATGACTTTTTTTATTATTATTTCTTAATTATTAGCATAATATATAATATTTAAGAGCATATATTTAAGCATTCTTGTTAATTATTATATTTGCTATCATGTTTATATATTTTTATTATATACTTTTTATTTTAATTATGCTATGAAAATGTCATATTTTTATGAAGAATTATTTAAATAAAAATAATTAATAATTATTCAAGAAATAAAAATTTAATTTAAGTTTGATAGACATATAACTGTTCAAATTTTAATGTAATTTTAAATTTTCTTTAATATAATTAATAAAATAAATATTAAATTATATTATTAAAATAAAATAATAAATAGTTTTTCTTTAATATTTTTTCTTTTTTTCCAAATGAAAAAAAAAAACTATGTCTCCTTGTTTTTCTTAAATTATTTTCCTCTTTTTAGCTTTTACTTACGTTACGTTACATTCTCAAATTTTTAACAAAATTGGATAAGAAAACCGTTATCCTCCCACCTAATATTATTTTGCAACCATTAACAATGAATCCTATTAATGTAAATTATAAAATTAAAACAAAAATCTCATTCTCTCTCAATCATATCCCTGTTATTTTATTGAAAAAAAATCCGTAAAATAACGGAGTATTGTACTTGTATTTACTGAAAAGGCTCCATAGTAAAAAAAAAAAAAAAAAAGAGCCTTTTTCTCTGAATACGCGTCATCCATGTACTGGAAGATGAAAGTAGGCAAGGGGTTGAAACGCAAATTTGCAAGCTTCAGAATAGGTGGAGACGCATGCTTATGGTGGGGGAAAAAAATGCGTAGGCGTGCAGAGTGTAGCAGATTAATTTTTTTTAATAAAATCTTTTATAATTTTATTTTTTTTATTATTTAAGTGAAAATACAACGTTTTGTAAAGTGTTTATATGTTTTAAAAAAGAAAACCTTTTAAATTTATTAATTTTATTAATTAAAAATAAATATATTTAAAATTTACACAAATTTTATTAAAAAAATTGTGAATTCACTTAAACATAAATTTAATATTTTAAAATTTAAAAATATTTCTCATTATGAAATTTTCTCTTAAACAAAATTAGAATCTTAAATATAAAAGTTAGGGTTTTTAACATTCCAACCCTATATCAACGATTTCCTAAGATTTATATAAGATATGTTTACCAGTTAATTAAGTAGCACTTAATTATTTTATTAATTATTTATTATTAGATATTAATTATTAGTGATTAATTATTTATATATTAATTTAAAATATAAAAATTTGATAAAAATAATTATTAGATAAACTATTAAATATAAAAATAGTGGTATCATTATTTTATTATAATAAAAATATTTTCTTAATTTCTAAAAGTTATGAGGAGTGATATTTTATAAATTACTCTCTCAATCTCTGAATATTAGTATAAATATTATACCACCAAATAATATAAATAAAATATATATTTTAATCAGAGTTAAAATATTAAATATTACCTTAAAAGTTATTATCGAACAAATTATAATGATATTAGTATATTTTCTATATATATATAATACTAATTAAATTTAATAAGCAAATAAACCCACATTATCTATAAAAATCAATGAGATAAAAAAAAATTAGGATCATATCAGATGATTTTTTTTTAATCATTTATAATATTGTTTTATAAATTCACATGGCGAGTAGAATGACAATAAAAATAGATGTGAAGTATAATATACCTAAATAACACATTGCGATATTTCCTTATTTGTGTTAAGTTGAGTTTAAATTAAAAAAGATTGAATTAATTTAAATAAAAAATTGAATTAAATTAAACACTTTTAAAAAATTTGCAAGGGTTAAAATTAAAAATAAACAGTAATAAGAGAGTGTTCTATTTTTTCATGAGATAGGTCCACACACTCCATGCATGCAATGTACCATTGCAAAAATTTAAGTGTACACGGTCCACTGCATTTAAGCTCCAGAAGGATCACATCCTTTTATGGGTCCATTTAATAATACTTTGATATTTCTCATTTCATAAATTGTACTTGCTACATGGTAGAATGTTTTAGGGTATTGAGTTCTTCTATTAATTTCACAAATTCATCATAATTTTATTTCAACATGATGTAAATATGTTATCTATATCAAAAAAAGTTTCATATTAATTATACTTTTTTTACATTATGAAAATGTTTTAAAATCTATTAATTATCCACTTAAAAATAATTTTTAAAAGATAAAAGCATGTTCCCTTGACGAATTTACTTTTTTTTTTCAAAGGTCAATATTATCTAAATTTTATTTTGTTTAATCTAAGAAAGTGTTTGTTTGAGCTTATATAAGTTCTAAAAATATATTGATTTATTTGTTTATAATAATTTTTGAATTTATAAATTGAGTTTATATGCTAAAAAAAATATTAACAGAACCAAATTTTTATTTTGATACTTATAAGTTATGTACTTATAAATTAATTTAATAAAATATTTTACTATATTATCCTCATTTAATTTTTAAAATTTTATCATAAATTTCATTTAATATTTTTTTTATTATTTTAATAATAAATTTATTTGTCAACTATTTTTTATTAAACGAATTAATTATTTATTAGTCACTTATGAGTACATTAATCAAATAAGTAACTGTTTAAGATTTTTTAAATGCTTATAAGCTCAAATTAACTTGTGAATATTAAATACTTATAAGCTGATTTTTATAAGTCAAATATCATCTAAATATGTATAATTGATTTATTGCTTATTATAAAATAAATATGAAAGATAAAACTGAAATAAAAGTTAAAAAGAAATTAAGCATGTGGAGAATTTTTTTTTATTTCATTAAAAATGTTTATAGGGAGTACATTATTTGGTGTGGAAAATAGTATAAATATGAAAATTACATATATATGAATTCTTCTCAAGAATTAATAGCTCATAATAATTAATGTGGTGTTTGTGATTAAATAAATTTGCTTTTTTCGCTAGTATAAAGAACATAAATTAAACACCATTCTTCATGATTATTAATTTAATGATTGTAATTAATGCTTTTACTATTACATGCATAAAATCCTTAGCATCAAACTTGGGCAATAAAATAAATGCACAAGTAAATTCTTTGAACAGACCAGTAGTACTCAAATATTTCTTTAAAAAATATTTTTAAATTAGTACAAAAACAATATAATTTTCATAAAAAAATATATTAATGTGTATATTCATAATATAATTAAAAATAAAATTATATCATAACTTTGAGTTTTAGGATAACTTGACATTGAACTTTAAATTTAAATTATATTCAATATCAATAATTAACCTTATAAAATATTATAATCTCACCTTGACTTCAATCACACCTTACCTAGGGAAGTACGATGAGAGACAGCTAGCTAGAGCTTCAACTTTTATTGAGCAACATGAACTAAGCACAATAACTCATTCCTTCATAGTCTTCATACTCGGGCATGTATGAATCGAAAGGTCAATCTCCTTTTCTCAAAATCCACTCTTCTCATGCCATCATGTCCTAGCTATGGTGTTGAAATATCTAGATGATTTTGGAAACTTTCCCACCAATACTTAGTTAAGATTAATTTTGATACAACAATGGATGAAATTAATGGAATGGGAGCCGTTATAATGGTAATGCAAGACAATAAAAGTTACATTGAGGACTGGAAGGCCTTACAACCAGGAAAGGTATTGTCCTTGCTAAGGACAAAGATTTCGATGGGTCATTGTAAAAAGGGATGCTTGAATCGTTAGTAATAGTATCAGTGCTGATTCAATTTTACTTGACATATATAAGGCATCATCCGAGGCATAAATCATTTTGAGATATAGTTTAGTGAGATTCATTTCAATTTTGTTAGAAAGTATTCTAATAAAGCGACTCATAATATAGCTTTCAATGCCCTTGGAAATGAATCCTCCTCATATAATTATTCTCAACGAATTATTATGTGCCTGTTTGATATTTTTATTAAAATTATTATTGAAAAAATTATTTTTTTAAATATATTAATTAGAGAGTTTAAAAAATAATTTAAAATTAAATTTAATAAATTTTAATTATAAAAATATAAAAATAATAAAATAATTTTTATTAAATTATTTTTTTAATAATATTTAAAATAATATTTTTATTAAAAAAAAATAATTTAGATGCTGTAAACCCAATTTCAAATAATCTCTCTCTATATATATATTCCTCAGTGCCCGTTTTAAGGCCTATCAATGGATTCTGCCTTTTGGGGGAGGGGGGAAAAATCCAACCATGGTTTACCCGTAATACAGAATGAGAAAACATGGTGAATAAGGAGATGTTGAGGGGCAGTGGAGCAAAAAAGAAAAGTGACATCACCGAATCTTGTAATCCTACGGATAAAATGCAGATATTATCGTACAAAGGAACAGAAGAAAAAGGAAAAGGACGAAATCGTGACCATTGGCTGACGGATGGCGGGTCCCAAAAGGCCATGATGGGACTTGACGTGAACCACACCTAGCCTTTTTATTGGTCACTGTCAGATTGTACGGTGGAGAACGGCACACGCAATAAATTATCCCATCCACTGAGCTCCTCCATCAGTCGGTGGCAGAAATGTAAATATTCAAGTTGAAAGTGAAAAGGTGGCATATAAAAAAGTGGATAATAGGTCACTGTCTCTCTCTCTCTCTCTCTCTCTTTCTTATTTTTCATTTTTGTGTCATTCTTTGATTTATTCACCCTTTGCCCCTTCATATTCCCATTTTCATTTTTCTTTTATTTAGTTTTTCTTTATAATGGGGTGAGATGGTTTAAATTAAAAATATCAATGCTTGGTAAACGATTTCAAATCAAATTAAAATCTCATGAAATGACTTAGTAGATGGAAATGAAAGCTAGGGATAGCTAATATAATTATCAGAATATAGATTGCAACTAGCAAATAATAGAAAAATTAAAGGACAATATAGTAATTCATAGTTCATATAGATCAATTTAGAATTTAAGATAAAATTTATCATTTTGACCCCAAGATATCAATATTTTACAACTTGATTTATGTATTACTAGATAATTATTGTAAAAAATTATTCAATTCTATCTTTGCCTAAACACTCTCTCTCTCTCAAGGAAAAAAGCTCTTCTTTCTCACTGTAAAGTATCAGCAAGGTTTTAGTCTATCAGAGAGGTTTGGCCGTTTATGGCCATCGACCCTCCCACTATTCTTGTTTCTTTCAGTAGTGTAGACTCTTATTAATTTTTCCTCTAATTATTTCTTAGGCTCCAGTTTGGAGTTTTAAATGCCTCTCTTTAGGATAGGGCTTTGTTGGGTATCAGTGGGAGGCTTTGCATGTTAAAACCGGTCCCATGTTGGGTTGTTGTGTAGCTTTTTAGAGTAGGTATTGGTTGGCAATTAGAGGCTGTTACCGCACTGGTCATCTTTGTCAAACTCTTCTCGGTTCATCCGAGCAGGCTGATGTTTTCTCTCTTACATGGTTGAGGTTAAAGTTGCCTTGCCGTTCTCCCTTAAAAGCCATTGAAGAATCCATTGGAGAAGATGAAGTTGAGATCAGCAGCTACTAAAGATCAGATAACTGGGTCTTACCCGTTTAGCCTGCGGTTCATTAGGATTTGAATTTTTAGTCCTAGGCTGGGATTAATTAATATAATAGTGCATTTTAAGTGAGTTTAAGCTTTGTAATCTTATTTTATCTAATGAAATATATTTTCTGTTAAAAGAAAATCTATTACACAAGCTAATAAAGTTATTAAAAATAATCAGGAAGTTATTGAACATTTTTCTTAGGCTTGCTGTGAGATTTTGTCGATAAATATAGCTATCCGAAAATCCGAAATTAAACTATAAAATACTTGAACATAGCTGAATGAATTGTTAATGCCCAATTTTCAAGCTCGGCTTCATCAACTTCATGGCTTCGATAATTTTTCATGGAGCAGATTATCAGAACTTTTATTATGAAATAAATATTTAACTTTTTAATATTGATTTCATTAATAAAAATAAAGGTTAGGCAAGACCTTTGATCAATAGTATTTTTGTAAATTTATTTTTTTTCAAAAAGAAAATTATAATTAGGAATTTAGAGTTCTAATTAAATTATATTGTGAAAATTAGATATTTAAACATGTTTTTATATTTTTATTTATAAGTTTTTAAGCCAAAATTTGCACTCCATCCATCAAAGTGAAACTCGAATACCATAGCTTTTTATGTACTTGGAAAAGCTTTTATTATTATTATTATTATTATTATTATTATTATTATTATTATTATTATTATTATTATTATTATTATTATTATTATTATTATCTCCTAGAAGGTTAATACACACCTTCCATATTGGTGAATAAAATCAATGTAGATTTTGCATAGATAATTGTAATTTTTGAACTAAAGAGATAACAAGGCATCTGAAACTTTACTAGAAATGTTTGTGTCCATTATTTTTTTTCTTCTTTAATTTCCCTGAGGAAGTAATGCAAAAGAATTTCCACACAAGTTAAAACAGGCTTATGTAATTATCGGTGCTCCGAGCTTGATGAATTTCTTATGAGGGGTACGTCAAAGATATTAAAATTTATTTTTGAGAGTTCATTTATAACTTAAAATTATTAATTGAGTGATTTTATGATAAACACTACTATTAGTACATGTTAACTTTTTTTTTTTCTCATAAAAAATTTTTAAAAACTATTTGTGGGATAAAATTTTTGCTAGATTTATTACTCACAGTGAGATTTGGAGATTGACCTTTTTCTAATTAGAGTACAATAATTATTTCATTTGTTAAGTGGAATTCCTATCATATTGTTATAGTATTATTTTTAAATTGAGTTGAATTCATAATTATATTAGTGTTAAGTAGCTAACACTATAAATAGTAATATCACATAGATTATTTGGTTTTTTTACCTATAAGTGAAGATGGACTTTTGTTCATTGAGAAAAGTGATTTTTAGTCATTGTAGTGGTCAACCGACTCTTACCCATTGCAATTCCATAAATTGTTTATGGAGCTATTGCCCATATAATTAAAAATAGCATTAGAATGTATAATATGTTAAAACAATTATGTAAATCTAAGGAACACACACAATCGCACAATTACAAATATAAGAGAATAGAAGAAAAAATAATATAGGATTTACTTAATTCGATCGTAAAGTCTATATCCATGGGTAAGACAAGAGAAAATATTTCACTATGATGAAAAAAAGTAATATACAATCACTCAAAACTCTTAAACTCTAATTTTATTGTGTTTCTCGAATATCTCATAAATATACTGCAAATGGCAGAATATTTCAATATTTATCCTGATTTTATCTCAAATCGAGTCGCAACGTGAAACTTGGTTACAATTCGGGTCCATAAGGACATATTCAAAATTCAAGCCACATAAAAATAACATAATATAGTTAAATTAATTAAATTAATTATATCTAAAATCCCAAAATCACATTTAAATTTAACTTTTTACTTAAGTAGGAAAATTGTATGTTAATCTTTGAGTTGATTGATGGGGTTCAAACATAATTTGACAATCTAAAACTCCACATGCCCATCCCTTATATAACAGGGTGCTTTTTTTCCCTCTTTAATCTATGAAAGAAATCCGGCCAATATTAATTTCTAAGTAGAAAAAAGAAGAAACTATCCTTACTTGGTTTGGAAGTTGGCCACATCCATCACATGTGGTGCATATTCATTCATAGGAGAAGGGATAAGGGATGCCTTTTAAATCTCTTCTTTTCAAATGCAAGTCAATATGACATTATCCCATTTTTGATTAAATGACATAGGCCTATGTCTCATGCAAATATGGGAAAATATTGATCACCACATTTTCCTATGAGCAACATGGCTTGTTTATTACTTTGTTCAATTATTCAACGCATTGCCCCCATTAATTTCCACTTGTATTGCTATCATTTAAACGTGCATGATTGATGAATTCCTCTAATTTATCACATTAATTAATTTTTAGTTCATTAAGATAACTATATGTACATCTAAGTAGCCTTCTTCACAAGTTTGATTTATAAAATGATATAAAGTTTTGGTGTTTTGCACTTCTTATAATTGGAGATGATAAATAATTTAAGTTTTACAGATTCATATTGTTGGTCATCTTAATTTGTGAATTGTTTATATTACTTATTACATCGCTACGTATAAAGAAATTTAAATAAATTTATGAATTATGAATATTTTCGAATGAAAAAATATTTTTAATTTATATTTTATGTTGAATTTCAAACTGACCGTATCAATTCAAATAAATTAGCTTCGTTATAAACTGACCAAAGCCCCATTATCTCCCACCAAGAAAAAGAGGGCACTAGCCTTTGAAAAAGCAAACAAATATAGGCGAGAACCTTGTTGACTCATTATATATACATACCACTTGGATCACAATCGCAATTGGCTTTAACAATTTCATATAATGCCCACTTGTAGATTTTAACTTGGTATCAATTTGCCCACGGATTTAGATTTGTAGACATGGAATAACCAAGCAAAAAGCTTTGTTCTTTTTCAAACCCTATAATCATGTTCTTGATGATGGCAATTTTTTTTTTACATGTTGAGTTCCTCTTTTTTTCTGGCACAAAATTAAAAAAATAATTTGTTGCCACTATAATTGCAATTCATCCTCTTTTGTTTGTTTTTAATAATTTACTTATAAAAATATAAAAAATTTATTTCAAAGGAATTTAATAGGATATGAATTATATAGGCATATCTAGCAACGATTTTTAAGATAATATTTAGTGTTTTGATATCTTATTTATATTATTCGATAGTATAATATTTATACTATTTTTTAGACATTGAGAAAATGGTTTATGAAAAATTATCATTTCTAACTTTTTAGACGTTGAGAGAGCATTTTAACTAAAATCAATAAGATTATATCACTATTTTTATATTTAACAGCTATTTTTACCGAACATTTATACTTTAACGGCTATATAAATAGATAACTATTAATAATTAATATATAATAATTAGTAGCTAGGAAAATAACTAATGACTATTAGAATAGTTAATATTATCAAATAAGACAATAATAGTGATATTGCAGATTGAGGGAATGTAATTGTTAATTTTTTTTATTCTTTATAAAATATATGAAAAAATTAATTAAATTAATATTTTAGACGTTTCTTTTCACGGTTATATTCATCAAATTACAATTATTTTATTATTAAAAATTTTAATTTTATATTAATGCAATTTTCTATCATTTACAAAAAGAAGCAATTATATAGTAAAGATTGAAATTGGACACTAGGTAATTAATTTTATCTTAAAAATGAAAACTTGGGATAGGGAACCATGAAGGGTCCACAAGGGCCAAGGTCACACTCATACTCATACGTATAGCATACATTTCGATAATAAAAAATTATCAACTCTTTTTATTTTTTAATAATCTAACCATATTGCATAGAATATTTTTCATTTTAAATATTTTCTTAAAATATTACCCGAAAATCTTAGGAGGAAAATGACAAAAATTATCAGAGGAAAATGAAGGCCCTAAAAAATCAACAAAGTCCGTCAACTTTTTTTTGTTTAATAGAATAATCATTAATAATAAAAATAAAAATAACAAAATATGTAGAAAAATTAAAGTGGTTTTCAAAGAAGTCGGCTATAAGATACTTATGTCTGCATTAGGAATTAACACCGACCGTGGCAGATGTGTAATAAAAGGAAGAATGGATGGCAATAGAAACTAGTAATCCCAATAATTAAGAAAGAAAAAGTAAAAGAGGTGGGTGCGCGGTGGTGGAAGATAAGGTCACAAATACCTCTTTCTTTCACTGATCCTCTTTTTTTTTTTTATTATATTATTTTTTTCAAATAATAATAAAATAATTACGAAGGTCACTTTCTTTCAAAGAAAATGAAAATTTAAAAATTAAAAAAAAAAAGAAAAGCGAGAGATGTCAAACAAGCAACAGCTCACCTCTTAGATTTGAGGGACCCATGCAATTTCCTCCCCCAGATTTCGTCCCCTTTGACGCGACTTCTACACTCTTTCGCTTTCACCGCTCCCTTCCCCATACTCCCGCGTTTTTACCGCCTCTCCATTTACTCACTCACAGCGCCAATTCCATTTAATTTGAGGTTATTAATCTACCAAACCCTTTTTCTTTACATAATTAATTTTAAAAATGTGGTTTTAATCTTATAATTATTATATACTTGGAATTTATTTATTAATTGGGTATGTGAGAAATTGATTGTTCAGAAATTTGGAAGTACAGGATCTTCAATCAATTGAAAGCTCCAACTGAAGTGTGAAAAATAAATATATATATAATGTCGATGATTGAATTATTTTAGCAATTAAGTGGGGGTAGTCAAACTGCAGATGACATAATTTTTAAATTAAGATTTCTTGAATTCTGTGGACAAAGATATTTGAAGTTGATTGTGGTTTTTAAAATGGGATTTTTGATGTTATGACATTGTAACCAATGATTTTGATATTTTTGTTTTGATTTGCTTCCTACTTCAATCAGTCTCTCTCTACCATTTTATTTTATACTGCACCTTGTCTCTTAAATCTTATTTTTTTGAGCTTTCTTCCATTTTGTATGTTTCTTCTCCTTGATTCCCTTCATCAAACTCCCAACAGTATTAAAGCTCTATTTTAGTTTTTTAAAGATATATTATCAAACAAACACATAATCATTAAAGTGTTAATTCAAGTATTAATTATGTGAATCATTTCAAATATATGTAGCTGCAATTATTGTTATTATTTTCAATCAACATCTATAGGTTACTTATTTTTCACTTTTATTGTATATTAAATAAAAAAAATTAAATATATCAATGATTAGTGTTCGATATAATAATGGTAGGATTTACTGTGCTTCCAAGAGGACAATTCAAGTTTAATTGTTAGAGAATGTATTATTAGGAGGGACAATTACTATAAACTGTAAAATAAACATAAATAATATCCTACTGTAAAAAAATAAAAAGTAAAAAATTTTCTTGAGTGGTAAGTTTTATTCTTAAACATGGGAGAAGAAAAGTGAACATGTGTGAAATGTCTCAATCTTTGCAGTGGTGGGCAGATAGCAATAGTCCAATATTGAAGAGTCATTACCTTCTTTTTCTTGAAATCCTTTCTTACCCATTTATTCTTAACCTCGTACAGATTTGGCATTGGCATGAATAATGAGTGTGTATGGTGGGGATCAATATGGAGATATGCCAATTTCAATTAAACTTGCTAATTATGTTCCCTTTCTTCCCAAATTAATTGGGATATCAATGTCTAGCTTTTCTTCATTATTATTATTATTATTATCTTTTTTTTTATTTCTAAATTTTAGTAGAAAAAAGGGTAACATGTTTAGTAGATAAAGAGCAATAGCAAACTCAGTGGACTTTTACCAGGCAAATATAAGAAGTGTTTCCCCTTTGGGTAGATAATCATTTCCTCCATATATTTTTGCTTACAATATAAAAGATTAGAAGCAAACATCTTGGATACATAGAAAGGGAACAATATTAACCCATTATATCATGCATTTCTTGTTATTAATTGAGTGTTTATCTTATATATAATTAGCTTTTTAAATCTTGATATTAGAATTTTTTATTGCATTCTCATGGGAACAATGGCTTCAAGAAGATGACTGAAGCAAAATCCAAGCTTAAAGGACGGCATGGATACAAAAAATTGCTAGCCTTTTCAAGCATCATGGATAGTGTGCTTATTGTAGGGAAGTCCTGGTCCATAGAGGAGGTGCCCCCCAATTGCTAGCCTTTTTAGACATCATTTTAAGGGTTGCCTGATCTAATTGCCAGGCAGACACCTTTCTAACACAACTCATGTGCACCTAATTAACTTCACATATGATAAGCAATTAAAGGGTAGAGACCAAAGATGGGCTAAATCTGGTAAATCAACCCTAATAAGCTTTTGATAGGCTTAGGGTTGAGTTATCAAATCCTAATCTCTACATAATTATCCCTACTTTATCATTTCTCTTTGGAAGCAACAGGATGGCATAACAGCTTAAACATTTTCCTTTCCCATTAGGATGAATTGAAATTACCAATATGCTCTTCTAAAAGAAAATGAAAATTTTATCTCCATGGAAAAAACTTGCCTACATCTGACATCAAAATGAATCTATGCAATGATAATTTTTCTCTTCAATTACAAAAATGAAAATCCAATAAAAAAATTTTGAAAGATAGAACAAGCTTTTTCCCCCTTGAACTTTCCTTGCTTGTGATTGGCGAAAAAAAAAAAAAAGATTATAGACCTTAGAACATAGCATAACAAAGCCACCACAGAAGTGCATGCGCACAAGTCAAGTAAGAAAAATAATTTTTTATAAAGCAGCTTTGAAAGAGTGATTATCAAAAGATTATGGGTTCCCTAATCACGAAGCAAATTAATAAACGAATGCGTGTAGGTCTTTTATTGGACATGTTGGTAATGGTAATGAGACGGATTATGCGGCACAAACTAATGAGTAATTAACTAGTTAAAAAAAAATTAAATCTTAAATCTAAAAGAAAACTGTTGTAATTACGATAATTTTATTATAATTATTAATTATGGTACGATAAAACACTTGTGAAACTCATCATAATTTACGATTATAATGATATTATTATACATACATTAATTTTATGGTATAATTTTTTCACTTAAACCCCTAGTTCAATAACAACATACAAATTGTAGTTAAGGTTTTATTTTTGTCTCAACAAAAAGTAAAATATAAAACAAGTTTAAGACAATGAGACACTTATAGAGAGGCTGTACTAATTTGGATGGTTAGTGTGGAGCCCATGTGTTAATGATGTTTAGTATTTAGTGAGAAACATGACTAATTGATGACAGAAAGTATTGAAAGGAAACTAATGATGATTAATGATAAAGAAAGAGGGAGGTTAAGACACCTTCTCAAATTTGAACCCATTTAAGGAGAGCATACAATGCTAATAGAGACACAAACATAGAATCAAACAGGGTTGACCATATGCTTTTTTTAATCTGCCTTTTCTTCAAAGGAATTTGGTAAGGGGTGGGGGGCAAAGCAAGAAAGCAAGGCAGCAATTGTTTGGATCTTTTCTTGATCATGTTTTGGGTGACAGCCAGAGTCTCCAACAAAACCTTAACTCATTAAGCATATTTATTCTAATTGTGCTTGCTTGCTGACCTAATCATTTCTATATCATCTGGGTTAGTGAAATAGGATCTATTGTCCCCCCTTCTCTTCTTCATGTTTTTTTATTAGATTTCTATTAGTCAAAACTTCAGCTACCTTCTATAAATAAAATAAATAATCTCTTTTCATTATTGCGCTTTCACCAATTTTGCTCTAGTCATTCTCTTCTCTCACCCAAACTGAAACATTTTATTTTCTTTCTTGTGTCTCTCATGACCAATTGATATTACGACAGAACAGAAGCATCTCTTGGCCAAGAAAGAGGCATAAGTTGCCGTTGATAGGACCCCAGAAAAAGGGTATTTTATGCTGGGTTTTGAAAATGGAAATTTTAGACAAATTACGCCCTTAATGGGCTTATGGGTAGGCTTGTGTGAGTGTTTCCATTCTTTGGGGGCAATAATAACAACAATAATAAAGTTGTATTTCGCTCGGGATAAGGGAATAATCATGAAAAAATTACACGAATAATATTTAAGAGTAATATTCAAGAAAATAAAGATCTGAAAGAGTTTTTAAAATAAATATATAATAATAATTTTCTTTTTATTTTTTTTTAAAGAAAATATCTCCACCAATTTTCAGCTTGTACGTACCAAACGCAGCCCAAGAAGAATGAACAAGGATTTGGCTTGCATGGCCTTATTTTGAGCAACAAGGTGAGATGATTAGGCAATTTTGAACCACCAAATGTGGTTCTCTCTTTCAAGGCTGATTATAGAATATCCAATGTTGATCACAATTATATGGTTAAAGAACAACTCACTATTCTTACTCAATACTAGATTTCTCCTTGCTAACATTAGATAAATTTATTCAACTATTTATTAAAGATTCTAATAATGATAGTATAGATATACATATTTTGGTAATAATGATGCATTTAGTATATTTGAAGTCCAAGCAAGAATCTATGCATTATGAATGGGACCACATAACAAATGAATTCAGGTGAACAAAGTATGGTTCAGCAAATGCAAGCATAGGCACTAATTAATTTAAAATTCTCTATAATAACATAAAATAATTTCATGTAATAATTTCAGAATGGAAAGAGAGAGAAGGGGAAGAATAAATTAAGAATACAAAGTACTTTTCAGATCTTGCAAAGTTATCAGATAGATAGTGTAGGCCATAGGGGAATATATTAAGGGAGATATGGGTAGAGGGGGACAATTCTGGCCTTGCCTAACATTTACATTGCTAAATATGTGTGTGCTTGGAAGACACTAAGGCCAAAAAAAAAAAAAAAAGGAAGGATTGTGCCATAACTTTCAAATGAGAAGGAGAGAGCAAATACAAGAAAATCTTACTCTAAGCACCAAAAGGGTGTTTCTCTAGCCCTATCATCTTTTCTTGCATGGGATTCTTCATGAGCCTTTGCTAACACTTTTCAAAGGTATCAATAACTCCTCATTATGCTCCTTCATTTTGGTCCCATCTTTTACTTCTGATCAACTGTAGCAGAGCAGAGGTTCCTTGTAATAATTAGGTGGGTTCAAACTGCCTCAATTGCCCTTCAACAACATGGGTCTGAAAACATGAAACACATACTTATTAGGGAAAAAAAATTGCTGTTAAAGAAGTGAAGCAATCTTGGAATTTCCAAGATTTGAAAACTATGTCAGAAGTGATTGAACTATTTATTGCCTTTATAAAAGAATATAAGGTAGTTTAGGTTTAGAAATAAACTATTGAAATTTAATTTTAATATTCTTTAGTGGGAGAAGAATTTGGATCCCACTTGCAATTTTGACTAATATTAACCTTCACTCTTAATTGCAATGATTTAAATTTTTTTATTACTTAGGCTTAATTTACTTTGTGAAAAATAATTTATGAAAATATTTTTCATTATTTGATTATAATATCATATTCATAATATGTATTTTATATCATAAATATATATAAAAGTGTTTTCACTATTAATAAGATTATTAAAATCTACAAAATAAAAATAACTCAATTATTTTGTTTAAAAAAGATCTAATTTTTCTTTAATCTATTTTCACGAGTGATTTAAATGTTAAAAAATATAAAAAATTTAAAATTTTTTTTCATGAAATAAATAAAGCCGTAATCCAAAAACAAAAGTAAACATCTTCAAAGAAGAAAAGGGTTAAAAAGGATGAGTCATATTGATTTGGCATCACACCCAAAATGGCTGACATAGTAAAAGAGTTATGTACTCGAAACTCATTTGTTAATCCAAACCAATCTATGTTAGTCCATCTTTGCCCGTGTCTAGACGGATTCACGTAAAGAATTAGAATAACAGTAGCATTCTTGATAACTCCATTTTGCACCCGAATCTGGCAAGGTGGATCCAATTCCATTGACTCATGTGGGGGAGGATTTTCAAGCTATTAGAATTTAGCCCCACCTATCTAAGGTTGACAAGTTCTCAAGCCTTGGGCTTTTCAGCTGCAAAAATTGCATGCGAAGTTACTAACCTCCTCAGGGAGCCCATTTAAGCTTTGCATTAATTATATTTAAGCAAATGCGGGGATTGGAATGTCGATAGAGATTTTAGATTAAAAAAAACCTCATCAACCAATTGTTTTTCTTTAAAAAAGGAAAAAAAAGACACTCATTTGGCAAGGACAATCATGAAACTTACTCCAACCTTTCATTGATCTAATCAACTCTTAGTTTCAATCACTGGATTTCGTAATACATATGCCTCCAAGAAACTTCTTGTTTGAAGTACAAAAGTAGCTAAGTATCACTCTTCTTCTCTAAAGCCCATGAGAAAATCAGTCTAGTTCTCTGAATCTTCTATTGCCTCCTCAATAGGCATGGAATCATCCTTTTTAGGTTTTTCCTGCAGGATGAAAGATGGCAAGAAAAAAATGCATGTGCTTGAAATGTGTGGAAGAAAAAAAAGAAAAACCTGGGTGATTAATATTCAGGAATCAAATTTGTCAGAACACAGATTGGCCCAGTGAATTTTCAATCTCCTGGTCCTGATAAGAAAAGAAAAAAAATCTTCTGCTTCTGCCCAGTGGGATTCTACGACTTAAAAATAATGCAAGTGATTTAAACATTTTCTACTAGAAGGATAACACAAGAAAAATGTTCATACAACAAATATGTTTGAAAACCAGGAGATGAGAATTATAGTGATCAAGCATGCTTCAGAACCAGATGATTAAGACAATGGTTCTGCTGGCAGCCTGCGTGCAAATGGGTCTCAGCGAGGCAAGGAAGCCCGCATAATTTAGCAGAAAAAATCACTACCGTTAATTAAGCAGAGGACAGTACTCAGAAGGCACTAAATGCGTGTGCATATTCATGCGTGTCTTTTTTTTTTTTTTTTTTTTTTTTAAGACATATTCATGTGTGATTGACTCAGCTAAGGCAAAGAATTTGAGTGTAATTTTAATGGAGAATAACATACCTTTGACTTGCAAAGCTGAGGAGTAGACTTTAGAACACTCCAATTGAGTGTAATTTTCTCCTCCTCTTCCTCTTCCTCCTCTTCATCAATATCAGACAAGCACAAATAGAAGGATGAAGTTTGTGACTCATGGATAAATACTCCATCGTAAGAAAAATGAATTCTATTATCATTGTCCGCAGATGCATGGTAATCTCTCAATTGAGATAAAGAAAAAATTGCTGTGTATTATAATTTAAGCATTAAATAGACACTAATTGATGAACTTGAAGTCTGACTCATAAACAAATAGTTCTGATGGTTCACTCATCTCATCATTTCATCAACGGGCCTAAATATATTAGTACAGTTCTTTTTTATGTATAAGTGCACATTTGTGTCAACTTTTCGATAATGCTGAATTGAATTTTACCAAAATCAAGAGGCACATATTCTCCAAGCATCCCAAAACACCAATCCAGTTGAATCTTTCTTTCTGTAATGAATGTGTACATGAAATTCCTATATAAAATAGGATGCTTTGCTTCACAAAAGGCATTGATTGTTTCAACAAAAACCTTTCCATGTCGGATAAGGTCAATGGAAAACCCTATATATTTTCCATTTTTTTTTCAAATTTCCTGACATTTGCCTTTTAAGTTGAAAGCACAATATGATTGCAGTCAGTAGTTCATCTAACAAAGAAGAAAGAGGATCTAGTGCACCATGATCCATCATTAATAGATTTTCAAGTTGAATTAATAAAGAATTAGAACTCCAGAACATGGGCTCATGTGGTAAGGATAAAGGGAAAGTAGGGCCAAATCTTACTTGCCAAGGAAATGTACTGACCATTTTATCCTCTATTAGAATACAACCAAAAAATGTAACTGCCTATCTGTATCTAAAAGCCTCAGTAGATAACTTACAGCAGAAACTGGGAATAAATGAAAAGTTTTAGAAATTGCATCCACAAACTAGATTGAAGAACGTGTACAAGTCAGTTAAAGCATTCTATCCGGAAAATTTTAAGAAGTTTTTGAAGATTAGGATCACGTGTACAATTTGATCCAATATGGAACTTGTTAAATATAAACAATAGGAAAAACAGACAATGTCAGGCCACAAACGGAGAATCATTGCAGTCTAAAGGGTGTAGGAGGAACAGAGGGAAGGAAAAGATCTCCTTGAAACATAACAAAAAGAACTGGAAATATATTTCTTCCTCATAAAAGAAATTCATAAGCCATTTTGGTAAATGAATAAACCAAGTTGATCTTTTTATCTGAATTACCTCAAGTTGTTCTGTCTTCTCTTTTGCCAAAATCTTTTAGAACTCCTCCCTAGGTACAATTTTGCCATGCTAATAAAATCAAGGGAAAGAAAGTCAGCACTTCATGTTCAAAGACAATAATCACATGCCTCACTTAAAACACAAATTATTCCACTCATTTTGTATAGAATGAGCTTTCAAATGGGTCAAAAAGAAATGTGAGACATTTTAGGCACGCTTGAAAACAAGACCTCAAGGCCAGAAGCCCAGAATCACTATTAGGGACTTGATTGGATCAAATTGCATAATGTCACTCTCCTTTTCCTACTGTTGCAACATCAGTCCTATTTAACTTGGAATCTTGATGCAATTGAAATGAAAACAAGCTACAAAAACCTTAGCTCCTCATATAAAACTCATATTTCACTTCTATATATTTTCTTGCATTCAATTCTCATGTGATCCATCAGGCTAGAAGAAATCTACCATAGAACCATGATTCTCAAATGGTTGAAGGCCAGATCCAACCAAAATTAAACTTGATTTCTTTAAGCTGGATGTTGCACTAAAACCCATTTCAGGAACAACAGATGTCTGATGTGAAAGCAAACTCAATCAGATATTCAGATACTAAAACCCAACTTCTGGCTGGCAAAAATTTCAATTGGATAATTCCAGATATGATACTTACACACAGCACATAAATTTCATACAAATGCAAAAAAGACAGTACAATACCCTTCTTATTTTTTGGCTTGAATTTTGGATATATTTTTATAGACCCGAATTGTTATCTGACCCAAAAGTTTTAGGCTGCGACCCGATTGGGGTAAAGAGTGAGATCTGTGGTGGTAGCGGAGGGCACGAGCCGATAGAGTTGTGAGATATTCGGGAAATACAATGGGGTTAGGAGTTGAGAGTTCTAAGTGATTGTATCTTGCTCTTTTCATCACAGTGGAACTTTTTTCTCTTATCTTGCCCGTGGACGTAGACCTTACGGTTGAACCATGTTAAATCCCGTGTTATTCTTTTTCTCTTTTCTATACTGTGTGATTGTGCGATATGTGTGTGTGCCTTAGATTTGCGTGCCTGTCATAACAAACTGATATCAGAGCTTTGTGCGCAAAACCTAGGGTTTATAGATGGCGTCGTCTTCAATGAAGTATGAGATAGAAAAGTTTAATGGTGGATCGAGTTTCAGTCTGTGAAAGATTAAAATCAAATCTTCCTTGATCCTGCAAGGTCTATGAAAGGCAATCAAGGATAACTTTCCAGAATGTGTGAAAGAGGCAGAGAAGGCTGATCTAAAGGAGAGAGCTTTAAGTGCGATTTTCATGAGTATAACTGATAATATCCTACGCGAGATTGCTGGTGAAAGCTCAGCGTCTGCAACATGAAAGAAATTGGAGGAGTTATACTCAGCTAAATTGCTGACCAACCGCCTGTACCTAAAGAAAAGACTTTACAATATGAGAATGAGTGAAGGTACGCCTATTAAAGAACATATGGATGAATTTAATTCAATCATTATAGACCTTAAGAATATTGATATTGATATAGATAGTGAGGATCAGGCCTTTATTGTGTTATGTTCTTTGCTACCCTCCTATGAGACTTTTGTTGATACTTTGTTGTATGGGAAAGACATTATTTCACTAAACGATGTTAGTAATTTTTTAAAATCGAAGGAGTTGAAAAAAATTTCCCAGATAATAGAGAAAGATTTGAGGGGGAAGGTATGGTGAGCAGGGGAAAAACACATTCAAGGGAGGGTTCTTCCCGCAGGAAAAAATCTAAGGTCAGATCTAAGACAAGAATGAAAAAGGCTAACTGTTTTGAGTGTGGGGAGCAATGTCATTACAGGAGAGAATGTTCCAAGTTGAAAAATAAAAGGGAAAGCAACTAGAAAGTTCTGCGAATGTGGTTGACAATTTTATCGATTCTGATGGTGATGACAGTGCTGGGAAAATATTATTTGTGATTTCAGATCATAGACAAAATTCCTGGATTGTTGATACTAGTGCTACTTATCATATGTGTCCACACAGAAACTTATTTGTTACTTACAAACAGATGAGTGGCAAGGTGCTTATGGGCATTGATCGTGCATTATCTGTGGAAGGAATTGGTAACATCAAATTGAGGATGTTTGATGGCGTTGTTAGAACTATAAAATGTTGGCATGTTCCTGAACTAAAGAGGAACCTGATTTTTCTTGGGACATTTGACTCTCATGGATTTAGATACCATGCAGAGAATGGAGTTCTCAAAGTGTGCAAATGCTCTATGGTACTCATGAAGAGCAGTTTGATTTTTAGGATTGTATTTTCTTCAGGGCAGTACAGCTTCAGGAGAAGCTGCAGTAGCATCCAAAAGCAATAATAAGAATCAGACTTGTTATGGAAAGTCAATCACAATGTTATGGAAAGTCAATCACTATATTATTTCTCTGTATATTCTGTATTCTGTATTCCTATATAGAATTTCTTATTTAGGATTTCTTCCTAATTAGTAGAACACAATTATAGAAATCAATTGTATATATATACCCATGTACAGATTAATTGAAATAAATGAGAATCATCTCTTTCTACATGGTATCAGAGCAGGTCATCAATCTAGGGTGACTATTTGTTCTCACTACCCAGCTCAGGAGAGACCTTTGCCGCCGACCGGCCGTTTCAATCCCGATCAACATCGCCGGCGTCGCCTCAACCCCTTCATTCCACCACTGTGTGCTGTTGCCTGATCCAGTATACCATTAAAGGACTTCTGAGGTTTGGCTCTCAGATCTTATTTTGGTATTTGCTTGATTTGTGATTTTGGATTATTTTGCTGCTATAAGCACTTTGAATTAGCGTTTCGGTTAGTTTTCTCTCTCAACAAATGGCAGACAATAAGAATATTATTTCTGATGTGATTCCGATGATGACTAAGATCACGGAACACAAACTTAATGGTTTGAATTACCTGGAGTAGAGTAAGACTGTTAGGGTCTATTTGCGTAGCATTGATAAGGATGATCACCTTACTAAAGATCCACTCACTGATGATACACGACAAACTTAGCTAAGGGAGGATGCTCGGTTGTTTTTGCATCTTCGAAACTCGATTCATAGTGAGGAATTAGTTTAATTAATCACTGTGAATTTGTTAAGGAATTGATGGATTACTTAGATTTTCTGTATTCTGGTAAAGGGAATATCACCTGTATTTATGATGTTTGTAAGGCATTCTACCGTGCTGAGAAAGAGGATAAGTCTCTCACGGCTTATTTTATGGATTTTAAACGGGTATATGAGGAACTTAATGTATTGTTGCCTTTTAGTCATGATGTGAAAGTTTAGCAGGCCCAACGAGAGCAACTGACTGTTATGAGTTTTCTTGCAGGCCTTCCTTGATGCGAGGCGCTAAATCTCGATTCTCTCGATTACGAGATTTCCTCTTTGCATGAAACGTTCACACGGGTCCTTCGTACAGAGAGTACTCAATCTTCACAGCCTGCCAGTAGTGTTCTTATTAGCCGTAATCCAAATGGACAACAGGTTAATAGAAGAGGAAGTAGAGGAGGAATTACAGGCAACAGAAGTAATCAGCGTAATGGAGAGGCTAGTTCTAATCAGGACTCAAGAGGAGTCATTTGCTATTATTGCCATGATCCTGGCCATACAAAATATAATTGTCCGCAACTTCAGAGGAAAAATCAGTGATTACAGGTGGCAAATACGGCAGCAGAAAATTCTACAATATCTTCCTCTGAAAAAACTATTTAGGTATCTGCAGAAGATTTTGTACAATTTTCCCAGTATCAGGCATCTCTAAAGCCTACTAGTTCCCCTGTCACTGCGATCGCTGAGTCAGGTAAATCCACTACATGCCTTGTGTCTTCTTCATCCAAATGGGTTATTGATTCTGGTGCAACAGATCACATGACAGGTAATTCTAGTCTTCTATCTGCTTTTCAGTCTAATCTCACTTCCTCTACTGTTACTTTAGTTGATGGTTCTACTTCTTGTGTCATAGGTTCTGGAACTGCGAACCCGACTTCGTCAATTTCTTTGTCTTCTGTTTTGTGTCTACCAAAATTCTCTTTTAATCTACTTTCTGTTAGTAAACTTACTCGTGCCTTAAATTGTTCTGTTTCCTTTTTTCCTGACCAGTGTTTGTTTCAGGATCTTACGACGAAGCAGATTATTGGTAGAGGACGCGAGTCAGGTGGTCTCTACATTCTGGAAAATCATGTACTGCGGTCGCTTATTTGCTCCAGTACCTTAACACCTCTTGAAGCTCATTGTAGATTGGGTCATCCTTCTTTGTCTACCATGAAGAAGCTGTGTCTTCAATTTCAGTCTTTATCAGTACTAGAATGTGAGTCGTGTCAGTTTGCAAAACATCATCGTTTGCCTTCTGTGTCTAGAGTCAATAAACGGGCTTCATCCCCTTTTGAGTTAGTTCATTCTAATATTTGGGGTCCTTGTTCTGTTACATCTAAAACTGGATTTCTTTATTTTGTTACTTTTGTTGATGATTACTCTCGTGTTACCTGGTTATATTTAATGAAGAATCGTTCTGAGTTGTTTTCTATCTTTTGTGCCTTTTGTAATGAAATCAAAACTCAATTTAATATTTTTGTGCGCATATTAAGAAGTGACAATGCCAAAGAATACTTTTCAGCACAATTTCAGCCTTATATGACACAAAATTGCATTCTTCATCAGTCTTCCTGTGTGGATACCCCATCCCAAAATGGCGTGGCCGAAAGAAAAATCGTCATCTTCTTGAGGTAACTCGTGCTCTTATTTTTCAGATGAAAGTACCTAAACACTTTTGGGCGGATGCAGTTTCTACGGCATGTTTTTTGATCAATCGTATGCTATCTTCTATCCTTAATGGGGATATTCCTTATACTACTTTGTTTCCTACAAAATCTTTGTTCCCTATTGAACCCCGTATTTTTTGTTGTACCTGTTTTGTGCGTAATGTTCGTCCACAGGTTACTAAATTGGATCCAAAATCTCTCAAATGTGTCTTCCTTGGGTACTCCTGACTCCAAAAAGGGTACCGTTGTTTCTTTCCTACTCTTAATCGTTATCTTGTTTCTGCAGGTGTCACATTTTTTGAGTCCAATCTATTTTTTCCTCCATCATCTGTGTATGAGAGTCAGGGGGAGGAGGATGATCTCTTAATATATACCGTCCAACCAATGTCTAGTCCTCTCTCACAGCCTGTTCCTTCTGTCTCTAGACTTACTCGACCTCCCGTTGTTCATGTTTATTCCAGGAGATTGGAGATTCCTGACTCAGATCTTCCACCAGCTACTTCGTTGGGAGATCCTGTACCTCATACTGATCATGATTCTGATCTAGACTTACCCATTGCTCTTCGTAAAGGTAAACGTTCATGTACTTATCCTATCTCTTTTTTTGTTTCTTATAATCAATTGTCTTCTTGTTCTCGGTGTTTTGTTACTTCTTTAGACTCTGTTCCTATCCCTAATACTGTTGATGAGGTACTGTCTCATCCTGGCTGGTGTGATGCTACGAAAGAGGAAATGGAGGCTTTAGATGCTAATGGTACATGGGAACTATTGCCTTTGCCCACTGGTAAGAAAGCTATTGGTTGCAAATGGGTATTTACAGTAAAGGTAAATCTTGATGCTTCTGTGGCTAGGTTAAAAACACGCCTTGTAGCAAAAGGATATGCTCAGACATATGGGGTTGATTACTCTGATACTTTTTCTCCTGTAGCTAAACTTACTTCTATTCGCTTGTTTATCTCTTTAGCAGCTACATATGATTGGCCCCTGCATCAATTGGATATCAAGAATGCTTTCCTTCGTGGTGATCTTCAGGAGGAGGTGTATATGGAGCAACTACCTGGGTTTGTTGCTCAGGGGGAGTTGGGTAAAGTTTGTAGGCTTCGGAAGTCTCTTTATGGCTTGAAACAAAGTCCTAGGGCATGGTTTGGGAGATTCAGTGAACCAGTTAAGGAATTTGGTATGCAACAGAGTAAGTGTGATCACTCAATATTTTATAGGCAATCTGAGGCTGGTCTAATTCTCTTGGTAGTCTATGTGATGACATTGTCATCACTGGGAGTGACTCTGCAGGTATTTCATCTCTTAAAACCTTCTTCCAAACTCAGTTTCAGACCAAAGACTTGGGATTGTTAAAGTATTTCTTGGGTATCGAAGTTATGAGAAGTAAGAAGGGTATTTTCTTGTCTCAAAAAAAATATGTCCTCGATCTATTGACAGAGACAGGAAAATTAGGTGCTAAGCCTTGTAGCGCACCAATGACTCCAACTTTACAACTGTTAGCAGGGGATAGTGAGTTGTTTGAAGATCCAGAGAGATACAGGAGATTGGTAGGAAAATTGAACTACCTTACAGTCACTCGTCCTGACATTGATTATGCCGTTAGTGTGGTAAGTCAGTTTATGTCTTCCCCAATTGTTGCTCATTGGGAAGCCTTGGAACAAATCTTGTGTTATCTGAAGGGCGCTCCAGGAAGAGGTTTGCTATATGGTAATCATGGGCATTTGAATGTTGAATGTTTTTCAGATGCGGACTGGGCTGGATTTAAGGTTGACATGAGGTCAACTACTGGATATTGCATTTTTATTGGAGGAAATTTGGTGTCTTGGAGAAGCAAGAAGAGTGTAGTTTCTCGATCTAGTGCTGAATCCGAATACAGAGCCATGGCACAATCAGTATGTGAGGTAATGTGGATACTTCAATTATTAGATAAGACAGGTTTTAAGACCTCCCTGCCTGCGAAATTGTGGTGTGATAATCAAGCTGTTCTTCATATTGCTTCTAATCCGGTGTTTTATGAGCGGACCAAACATATTGAGATTGATTGTCACTTTATTCGCGAAAAGATTCAACAACAGATCATCTCAACAGGACACATCAAAACTGGAGAGCAGTTAGTAGATATTTTCACAAAAGCTATGAATGGAGCTAGGATTGACTACATTTGTAACAAGTTGGGCATGATTAACATCTATGCTCCAACTTGAGGGGGAGTGTTATGGAAAGTCAATCACTATGTTATGGAAAGTCAATCACTATATTATTTCTCTGTATATTCTGTATTCTGTATTCCTATTTAGGATTTCTTCCTAATTAGTAGAACACAATTATAGGAATCAATCGTATATATATACCCATGTACAGATTAATTGAAATAAATGAGAATCATCTCTTTCTACAAGACTCAATTGTGGTATTTGCATTTTTGTCATATGAGTTAAAGAGGATTATCTGTGTTGAGCAGGCGGGATTTGTTGAACGGGCAGAAAACAGAATTTGTGGACTTTTGTGAACATTGTGTGTTTAGCAAACAGACCAGGGTGAAGTTTGATAAAAATGCAGTACGCAAGATCAGAGTAACGGTGGATTATATCCACTCAGATTTATGGGGTCCTAACAGAATCCCTTCCAAGAACGGTGCCAGGTACTTCATGACTTTGATTGGTGATTACTCTCGGATGGTATGGGTGTATTTTCTGAAAATAAAAGATGAGGCATTTTCCTTTGTAAAGTGGAAGACGATGATTAAGAAGCAGATAGAAAGAAGGTCAAGCGTCTTAGAACTGATAATAGGTTGGAATTTTGCAATCGTGAGTTCAATGCATTTTGCAGCAATGAAGATATAGTGAGACACCGCACTTGTGCAAGGATACCACAGTAGAATGATATTGCAGAACGCATGAACAGAACGTTTTGTGACAAAGCACGAAGCATGCTCTCACATTCAGGATTGAGAAAGGATTTCTGGGCTGAAGCAATTAATACAGTCTGTTTCTTAGTTAATAGATCTCCATCTATAGCTATTGAGTATAAAACTCCTTTTGAGATCTAGTTCGATTCACCTGCTGATTACTCTCAGCTGAGAGTGTTTGGTTGCCCTGCTTATGCTCATGTGAGGGATGGTAAGCTTGCGCCGAGAGCAAGAAAATGCATATTTCTAGGGTATGTGTTAGAATCCCTCAATTAGTGTAAATCCCTTAATCAGTGTAAATTAACTGTAAATTAGAATAAAATTTAGAATCATTATATTTATTTGCTATTATTAGTTTCCTAGTTAGTCCGAGCCTTTGTATATAAATTAGAATGCTTGTAAATCATTTTAATTTGAAGAAATATAAAAGAAAAATTTTTCAAATTCTCTATTTTCTACATGGTATCAGAGCAGTGCCAAAATTTATTGGCATGAACAGTGTAGTTTTGGATAATTTTTTTTTTTGTCAAGCTTCTACGTCGTTCTAGGAAGAGAGGTGACTGTTACCACCCACTTGAGGAGGAAGGACACCAGCCGATCGGCCTACTCTTGGAGTCCCGCCACCGTCCGGTGAAACGCGTAAGCTCACGCGCCTCCAGAAGTCTCATGTTATTCTTCACACGCCGGCGCGTGCACCCATTTTTTCAGTGATTTCTCCAACCATGCCTTTTGCAGACGACCTTCTCTGTCTGGCGCGCCTCTGACCAACGTGTTTTCACACCTGGTTTGCATATTTATTTTTTTGGGTACCTTCCGTTGCCCAGTTTCTTTCTTTCTGTCTCAGTACCTATTTCTTTAATTGAAAAATGACTGATGAAAAGAAGAAAGCCTCTGAAACAAATGCTGAATTTGTTGGTGATAATCCCTCTTTACAAATTAGTCCTGTAAAGTTGGATGGAACTAATTATTTGGCATGGTCTAGATCTTGTCTACTATTCATTCAGGCTAGAGAACTGCAGGAGTATGTCACTGGAGATAGAAAAAGCCAGAAAGTACTAGTTCTACCTACAGCCAGTGGAAGTCGGAGAACTCTCTTATTATTTTATGACTCATCAATTCTATGCAACCTCATATAGCTCGTGGGTATTTACTGTTGGACAGTACCGCTACCATTTGGAGTGTTGTTTCTCAGACTTATTCTCAAGTTGGGAATGATGCATAAGTTTATGAGCTTAGGAACAAGGTTCATAGAATGAAATAAGGTCAATTGACTATTGCTCAGTATTATGCGGAATTGAGTGGTTTATGGCAAGAGTTGGATTTCTATCAGGACTTCATGTCTTGCTGATGCAGTTAAGTTTCAGAAATTGGTTGAGAAGGAGCGCATATATGATTTTCTTGCTGGGCTAAACGTGGAGTATGATCAGATTCGAGTCCAAGTGCTTGGTAAGAATCCTTTGCCCACCTTAAGGCAGACATACTCTTATTTTCAACAGGAAGAGAGCAGAAAGAGTGTCATGATGAATTCTACAGCTGTTGATAAGGCTGGGCTGACTACTAACTCCTTACGAGAACAGTCATATGGTCCATCAGATAAGGATCACTTGCATTGTGACTACTGTGGGAAATCTCGACACACTAAAGAACAATGTTGGAAGCTGCACGGCCGCCCAACTAAAGGGCGTGGAGGAAAAAGGATGGGCTCTGCTAGATTACAAGCAAATGTGTCTGAGGCTGTAAGTGTTTCTGAAGATACTGCTATCACTGGGATGTTTTCCAATGAAGAGGTACAGACTCTGAGACGATTCTTATTACAGCTTGAATCACAATCCACTACAGTTGCCTCTTCTAACTTCGTCAACTCAAGTAATGCTTTTTTTTGCCAATCATAATAATTCATTATGGGTTATAGATTATGGAGCAAACAAACATATGACATGCTCTTCGAATAAATTCATATCCTATTCTCCCTGTTTAGGCAAAGAAAAAGTCCGCATTGTGAATGAATCCTTATCTAATGTTTCTGGAACAGGTTCTGTTAAATGCACTCCTACTATAAGTCTTAGTTCTGTCTTATATGTGCCTAGCTTTCCTATTAACCTTTTGTCTGTCAGTTCTATCACAAAAGCTCTCAACTGCAAAATTAAATTTTTTCCCACTCACTATGTGTTTCAGGAGTTGATAACAGGGAGAACAATTGGCAGTGGTAGACTGCAAGATGGGTTATATCTATTGAATGATTGTGTTAATCAGGCCATGTTGGGATAGTCTATGGGTGCTGAGGAAGAAATTATTCAGTGATATAGGAGACTTAGGAGACTTGGACATCCTTCATTTACTATTTTAGAGAAACTTTATCCTCTTTTGTTTAAGCAATACAAAACTAAATTGTTAGTATGTGATGCTTGTGAGTTTGCCAAACATACTAGACAATCTTATCCTGCAATAAATAATAAGGCTTCAGTTCCTTTAATAACTATCCATTTTGATGTGTGGGGGCCTATTCAAACTGTGTCTTTATCAGGTTATAGATAGTTTGTTACCTTTATTGATTGTTGCAGTAGGTTAACTTGGGTATATCTGATGAAAGGAAAAGATGAAGTATTTTCATGTTTTCAGTAGTTTCACAAAATAATTAGCACCCAGTTTGATGTTTATGTTAAAATACTGAGAACTGATAATGACACATAGTATATGAATAGAGTTTTTCAGGAATATTTGAAGTCACACAAAATTTTGCATCAGACTAGTTATGTTAACACTAGTGCTCAAAATGGAGTGTCTGAGAGAAAAAATAGACATTTACTTGAGGTTGCTAGGTCTCTTATGTTTACAATGAATATTCCCAAACCTTACTGGGGGGATACAATTCTTTCTGCTGCATATCTTATTAACAGGATGTTACTCAGGACTTTGGAGTTTAAGAGTCCTTTAGAGGTTTTGCAAGGCAAAAATTCATATATTAATCCTCCAAAGGTCTTTGGTTGTGTTTGCTTTATTCATCAGCCTAATAGGGGGAAGTTAGAAACTCGAGCCTCAAGTGTATCTTTGTTGGTTATTCCAGTACTCAGAAGGGGTATAGGTGTTACCACCTTCTTGCACAGAAATATTTTGTGAGCATGGATGTTACCTTTAAGGAATCTAAATCTTACTTCCATCCACCTCTTCAGGGGGAGCATAGGAAGGAAGAAGATGTGTTTTTCCCTTCTTCTTTGTGCTCTCCCAACTTTCAAATTCAAAGGGAAAATCTGGGTCTAAAGCCTATACCTAATAATGATACTCAGGGAGAGTCAATTAAATCTTGAGGGAGACTGAATGGACCAGATTTGAGAATATATACTTGACGCAACAAGACAGATATAGCCATCGAGCAGGAGACTGTTGATCAACCGGAATCTCTGGATTCAATTTCTGAACATCCTGAGCTATGTGATGAGTCTCCTTTGATTCCTGAAGAGTCTAATTTTAATTCTCAGTCTACTCTTCCTTCTTCTAATAATGATCTTGATATTCCTATTGCTCTCAGAAAAGGTGTTAGAACCTGTACTAAACATCCCATCTCTAACTTTATTTTCTATGATTCTTTGTCTCCATCCTATAAAGCATTTCTATTGTTTGTTTCCTCTGTTTCTATCCCACAGGATTGGAAGAAAGCATGTCTTGATTCAAAATGGAAGGCAGCCATGGTAGAGGAGATGAAAGCTTTGGCAAAGAATGAGACATGGAAACTTGTTACTCTTCCAATGGGGAAAAAACCAGTTGAATGCAAGTGGGTGTTCACTGTGAAACATATAGCAAATTGTTCAATTGAAAGGTATAATGCTAGGCTGGTAGCAAAAGGCTTCACACAGACGTATCGGGTAGATTACCAGGAAACGTTTGCTCCTATTGCTAAAATGAATACCATCAGAATTTTACTATCATGTGCAATAAATCTTGAGTGGGATTTGCAGCAGTTTGATGTAAAAAATGACTTTCTACATGGTGATTTGGAAGAAGAAGTATATATGAAAATCCCTCCAAGGTTTGAGAATGGGAAGACCAAAGGAAAAGTTTGCAGATTGAAAAAAGCACTATATGGCTTAAAACAATCACCTAGGGCATGGTTTGACAGGTTTAATAAGGCTATGGTTTCTTTTGGATACTGCCAAAGCAATGCTGATAACACATTGTTTGTAAAACACTATAGGGGTAAGATCACTCTGCTTATTGTCTATGTGGATGATATTGTGGTAACTGGTGATGATAGGGAAGAAATGATTCATCTAAAGGAACAACGAGCACAGGAGTTTGAAATCAAAGATTTGGGAAGGCTAAAGTACTTTCTTGGAATAGAGGTTGCCAGATCAGATAAAAGAATCTTTATTTCTCAAAAGAAGTACATACTAGATCTATTGGAGAAAACAAGAATGCTAGGTTATAAACCAGCAGAGTCTCCCATTAAAGCAAATAACAAATTGCAAGCTGGAGTTGGAGAATCCGTGGATATTGGGAGATATCAGAGGTTGGTTGACAAACTGATTTACCTTTCGCATACCAGACCAGATATAGCATATGCAGTGGGTCTAGTGAGTCAGTATATGAATGATCCTCGTGAACCTCATTTGGAGGCTATTTTCCTTATCTTGCGATACTTAAAATCTGCATCTGGGAAATGACTTCTTTTCTCAAAGTATAGCCATCTTCAGATTAAGGCCTTTACAGATACAGATTGGGGTGAATCTCTTAATGATAGGAGATCGACATCTGATTACTATACTTTTATTGGTGGTAATCTAGTCACTTGGAGAAGTAAGAAGCAAAATGTGACAGCTATATCCAGTGCAGAGCCTGAGTTTAGAGCAATGGCTCAAGGTATTTGTGAACTATTGTGGTTACGAAAGTTGATGGAGGAATTAAAATTGCTGGAAACTAGTGGTTTGTCTCTGTTCTGTGATAACAAAGCTGTCATCAGTATAGTTCACAATCCAGTTCAGCATGATCAGACCAAGCATATAGAGATTGACAGACACTTCATAAAAGAAAAAGTTATCAATGGTTCCTTAAGTATCTCTTACGTAGGGTTGAAAGACCAGTTGGCTGATGTGTTCACTAAGAGATTAAGTTGTAAGGGGTTTCATACCCTAGTTTGCAAGTTGGGCATGTGCAACATACATGAACCAACTTGAGGGAGAGTGTTAGAATCCCTCAATTAGTGTAAATCCCTTAATCAGTGTAAATCCCTTAATCAGTGTAAATTAGCTGTAAATTAGAATATAATTAGGAATCATTATATTTATTGGCTATTATTAGTTTTCTAGTTAGTCCTAATCTTTGTACATAAATTAGAATGCTTGTAAATCATTTTAGTATGAAGAAATATAAAAGAAAATTTTCAAATTCTCTGTTTTCTACAGTATGCATATGGAGTGAAAGGCTATAGGTTGTGGTGATTGAGATCCAAAGTCTCCAGAATTGATTATCAACAAGGATGTAACATTTAATGAGTCTGCGTCATTGGATAGTTAGAAGGAGAAGTCTTTAGCAGAATCAGATCACGGTGTCAAAAAACAGGTGGAGCTTGACATTGATACTTCAACAGTTTAGTCTAGTGATTCAGAGGATGAGGTGCAAGATCCTGATCAATAAGAAGATGCACCGGAGTAATAGCAACAGCATAGTTATTAAAGGCGCGCTTCAGGCTCAAGGCTCACCAGGCTCGAACCTTAGCGACTTATGCACCTAGATGTGGGCCTTTGTTCTAGGCACAAGATTCTAAAAAAGCATACCTTATTTATTTTCATCTTTAATGAGTACTTTTATTGGCAAAAAGGACTATCATTTAAACTCAAACCAGCAAACCCAATTCAAGATATATGCCAAAGAAAAAAAAGAAAAGTATCACATTTATTTGATTTTTATGAATTTTTTAAATCTTTTACTTTGCGCCTCAACTCGCTCAGGCGCGCGCCTACACTTTGTGCCTTGCGCCTAGGCTCCAGGACTCCTCGGCGCCTTAGTGCGCCTTGAGCCTTTAATAACTATGAGCAATAGGAGCCATATAGCATTGTAACTAGTAGAGAGAAGATAGATTATACCCTTGCAGAGATATGCATATGCAGATCTAGTTGCGTTTGTCTTGTCGGTTGCTGAGATGGTTGATGTGCATGAACTCAGCAATTATAGAAAAGTTATTTCTTGTTCAGATGCAGATCAATGGGTCGGTGCTATGAGTGAAGAAATTGAATCTCTTCACGAGAATCAGACTTGGAAACTTGTAACATTGCCTAAGGGACAGAAAGTGATAGGTTGCAAATGGGCGTTCAAGAAAAAGGAAGGCACTCTAGGGGTTGAAGCACCTTGATATAAGGCACGGTTGGTAGCAAAAAGCTTTATTCAGAGGGAAGAGATTGACTTTAATGAAGTGTTTTCTCTAATTATAAAGCACAGTTCTATCAAAGTCTTACTTGCTATGGTTGCTCTTCATGATCTAGAGCTTGAGCAACTAGATGTGAAGATAGCATTTTTGCATAGTGAGTTAGAGGAGCAAATTTATATGAGTCGACCTGAGGGATTTGTCATTTTAGGTATGAAAAACCATGTTTGCTTGCTTAAAAAATCTTTATATGGTCTGAAACAGTCCCCTAGGCAGTGATACAAAAGATTTGATACATTCATGGTTCGTAATGGCTTTATTCGTAGTTCATACGACAGTTGTGTGCATCATAAGAAGCTTTCAGATGATTTCTTTGTTTATTTGCTATTGCATGTTGATGACATGCTTATTGCTGCTAAAAGCATGTCACATATTAACATTCTGAAAAAAGCAGTTGAGTGATGAGTTTGAGATGAAGGATTTGGGTGCTAAAAAGAAAATATTAGGAATGGAAATTACTCAACTCAACTCAACTCAACTAAGCCTTTATCCCAAAAATTTGGGGTCGGCTATATGGATTCACTTTCTCCACTCTAAACGATTTTTAGTTAAATTCTCAGAAATGTGTAATGCTTCTAGGTCATGTTGTACTGCTCTCCTCCAAGTCAATTTAGGTCTACCCCTTTTTTTTCTTTCTATCCTCTAACTTAATGTGCTCTACTTGTCTTACTGGAGTCTCCATATGTCTACGCTTTACATGACCAAACCACCTCAATCTCCATTCTCTCAACTTATCCTCAATTGGCACCACTCCTACGTTTTCTTTAATACTCTCATTACGGACTTTATCTAGTCTAGTATGACCAATCATCCACCTTAACATTCTCATCTCTACAACTCTTATCTTAGACGCATACGACTCCTTCAATGCCCAACACTCACTACCATATAACATAGCCGGCCGTATGGCAGTACGGTAAAATTTTCCTTTTAACTTATTGGGAATCTTGCGATTACATAAAACTCTCGTGGCACGTCTCCACTTCAACCATCCGGCTTTAATCCTATGACTAACATCCTCCTCACATCCCTCATCTACTTGAAGGACTGAGCCGAGATATTTAAAGTGATTACTTTGGGACAATACCACTCCATCCAAACTAACTCCTTCCCTATCACCAGTTTGGCCTTCACTGAACTTGCAATGCATGTATTCTGTCTTCGTTCTACTTAACTTAAAGCCCTTTGACTGAGTACTTCTCCAAAGCTCTAGCTTTCTATTGACTCCTTCTCGCCTCTCATCTATTAGAATAATATCATCCACAAACATCATGCACCAAGGAATACTCTCTTACATATATTTCGTCAATTCATTTAAAACTAATGTAAAAAGGTAAGGGCTTATAGTTGATCCTTGGTGTAATCCAATTGAGATCGGAAAATCTCGTGTCCCCTCCCACTGTGCGCACAATAGTAGTTGCTCCTTCATACATATCTTTCAACACTTGTATGTACCTAATAGATACCCTCCTTTGTTCTAACACACTCTATAAGAGATCTCTTGAAACACTATTATAAGCCTTCTCCAAATCAATAAAAACCATGTGTAGATCTTTCTTCACATCTCTATATTTCTCCATCAAGCTTCTAATGAGAAAGATCGCTTCCATAGTTGAACGACCGAGCATAAAGCCAAATTGATTGAGAGAGATAGAAGTATCATGACGTAGTCGATGCTCCACAACTCTCTCCCACAACTTCATAGTATGGCTCATGAGTTTAATTCCCCTATAGTTTGAGTAACTCTGTATGTCTCCCTTATTTTTAGAAATAGGTACTAAAATACTCCTCTATTCATCAAGCATTTTCTTTGAGTTTAGAATCTTATTAAATAATTTAGTTAACCATGCCACTCCCATATCTCCCAAACACTTTCATACTTCAATTGGTATTCCATCGAGTCCATAGGCTTTACCCACTTTCCTTCTCTTAAGTGCTTCTTTTACTTCTAAGGATCTAATCCTTCTAGTATAATTCACATTCTTTTCTATTGTTCTATAGTCTATATTCACGCTATTACCATTTTGACTATTATTAAAGAGATCATTAAAATAATTTCTCCATCTTTCTTTAATGTCCTCATCTTTCACCAACACTTTTCCTTTTTTGTTCTTGATGCACCTAACTTGATTGAGATCTTGACATTTCCTTTCTCTCCTCCTTGCTAATCTATAAATATCTTTCTCCTCTTCTTTAGTTCCAAGTTTCTCATATAACTTTTTAAAGGCCTGTGCTCTTGCTTGACTAACTGCTTTTTTTGCCTCTTTCTTTGCTATCTTGTACTGTTCATATACCTCATTATTATCACATTTAGGTAATTTCTTATGCCATTTCCTTTTTCTCTTCACTGCCTTTTGTACTTCCTCATTCCATCACCATCTCTCTTTTGAGGGTGGTCCATGTCCTTTAGACTCTCCAAGTACTTTTCTAGCTACTTCTCTAATCTTTGATACCATCTGTATCCACATATCATTGGCCTCCATATCTAACTTCCATGCTTCAGACTCGAGAAGCTTATCTTTGAACTTCACTTAGTTTACTCCTTTGAACTCCCACCACTTTGTTCGAGCTACACTCTTTCTTCTGACTTTACTTGAATTGTTCCTAAACTTGACATCCAAGACCACTAACCGATGTTGACTTGTTAAAGCCTCTTCTGGAATGACATTGCAATCCTTGCATAGAACTCTATTTGTCTTCCTGGTTAAGAGGAGGTCGATTTGGCTTATATGTTGCCCACTTTTGAAAGTCACTAAATGTGACTCTCTTTTTATAAAGTAGCTATTTGCTAGTATTAGGTCGTATACCATAGCAAAATTCAGGATGCTTTTTCCCTCCTCATTTCGACTGTCAAAACCAAAACCTCCATGAACATTCTCATAACCTTGCCTATCACTTCCTACATGTCCATTCAAATCTCCACTAATAAAAACATTCTCTTCATTCGGTATACTTTGCATTAAATCATCCATATTTTTCCAAAATCTTTGTTTACTCTCACTATCTAGTCCTATTTGTAGGGCATAAGCACTAACTACATTTATTGTTTCTCCTTCTAGTATTAGCTTTACTAGTATAATTCTATCTCCTACTCTTTTCACAGCTATTATAGCGTCTTTCAATGTCCTGTCTATAATTATGCCCACTCCGTTCTTGTTTCTCTCCTTTCCGGTAAACCACAGTTTGTACCCTGAATTACCCACTTCCTTGCTTTTCTCTCCTACCAATTTAGTCTCCTAAATGTAAGCAATATTCACCCTTCTCCTTTCCAAGGTATTCACAAGCTCCATTAATTTTCCTGTAAGTGATCCAACATTCCAAGTACTAACCCTGATCCTCCTCCTATCCTGTTCCTTCCTAATTGGTCTCCTTCTATGATATCTTCTATTGTTTTCTATGTCTTGTCACTAAAAACAGAAGAGGAGATGGAGCATATGTCCAATGTTTCTTATTTGAGAGCTGTTGGTAGCATCGTATATGCTATGGTTTGCACCCGACCTGACATTTCACATGTAGTAAGTGTTGTGAGTAGATACATGGCGTACCTTGGGAAAGAGCATTGGGAGGCAGTGAAATGGATTCTAAGGTATTTGAAGGGTACTACAGATGTTGGTCTGATATTTGACAGGGCCAAGATAAGTGATTCACTTGCTGGCTATGTGGATTCAGATTTTGCAGGGGACTTAGACAAGAGAAGATCTTTGATAGGCTATTTGTTTACTCTCTCTGGAAGTGCTATCAGTTGGAAGGCAACATTGTAAGTTATAGTTGCTTTGTCTACCACAGAGGCTGAATATATGGTTTTAGCATAGGCAGTAAAGGAAGCTTTATGGTTACAGGGTTTGGTGGGTGATCTTGGGTTGATACAGAATAAGTCAACAGTGTTTTGTGATAGCTAGAATGCAATACAAAGAATCAGATGTACCATGAGTGAACTAAGCACATTGATGTCCAATATCACTTCATTCGGGACATTGTATCTCAGGGGACTGTAGTTGTGCAGAAAGTCTCTACACATGATAATCCAATAGATATGATGACCAAGGGAATTTCAGTCTGCAAGTTTAGGCATTTTTCTAGACTAGGTGTTTGTAATGCTCAGTAGTGCCCTTGTGAGGGCATATAGCAAGACAGAATGCTTCTAGTTATTTTGTTGATGATGGAGGGAAGGGAAAGAATTCTTATTTTTTTGCTTGAATTTTGGATATATTTTTATAGACCCGAATTGTGATCCGACCCAAAAGTTTTCGCGCTGTAACCCGATTAGGATAAAAAGTGAGATCAGTAGTGGGCAACACCCCCATGGTATGTACCAGTATAAATATTATAATATTCTACCCTTTGCAGTAGAGTTATGAGATATTCGAGAAACACACTGGGGTTAGTATTTGAAAATTCTGAGTGATTGTATCTTGCTCTTTCCGTCATAGTGGAGCTTTTTTCTCGTCTTGCTCGTGGACGTAGACCTTACGGTTGAACCACGTTAAATCCTGTGTTATTCTTCTTCTCTTTTCTATACTGTGTGATTGTGCGATTTGTGCGTGTGCCTTAAATTTGTGTGCCTGTCATAACAACCCTTTTAAGAAATACATGTGTAGAATTATAAAATCAGATGAGAAGAACTACTAGTTTGGACACATAGATTGCCGACAAGTTAGTTTCATCAGCATTCTGCTGAGGTCAACAATTGGAGATCATCTAACAAATGCTCCAGGCTAGAGATTTGTACCACGATCGCTCAGAAATTGATGAACTTCAATTTATCAACCAAATTTTAGTTTCATAACAAGAAAACCATTAATAATCTATGAAAAACTAATTGACTATAAACCTCAATTTAAAAAAGGAGAAAAAGAGGATTTGAAACGGATTATGAGCCTCTTTCAGGAAAGCCAGCATATTGGGTGTCGGTTCATGAAAATCAGAACCCCTATAATCAATTATTTCATTTGGATCTTGGATGTAATTGATAGTTGGTTAAACTGGATCTCCACCCCAAATTGCAAAGATCAACTAAATTGTCAACATCAAGAATAGAATGGAGCAAGAATCATTTTGTAAATAAAACTAGCAAGAATCATTTTGTAACTAAAACTACTTAAATTAATAATATCATCTCATGGTTTAGGCAGGAAAATAATTAAAACAACGCCATGTTTCTTATTGAGATCATTAGAATATAGACATGTAATTACAAAAGGTTTAAGAAAGGAGGGAGGTTAGAAACAATCAGCAACGTTGTTATAATATATAATATTCCAGTCAAGATTGAGATGATAATTCAAATAAATCACATATAAAAAACACAGAAAAAATGCACAAAGAAATCAGGTTTGAATAAGATACTTTGCTTTATTAGATCCTCCCGCATTCGCATTGCTAAAGGATCCCTATGAATATGAATATCTGTCCCCATCATTATGCGGTATTCTCAATCTGTTTGATGGCAGAACATTTCAATTTGTTGGGTGTTCTTGTCTTCTCTAGTCTCTTCAAAATGCTTCTGAATAGCTTCACATAAGTTGTCTCCTTTCTTTGCTTTTACCTATTCTGAGTAATATGCCATATGACCTATTCTTTCCAGTCTCTCTTGTTCAACTCGAAGCCTACACAAGGTAGTAATGACATAAATCCATGTATTTTCAGAACAAAAAAACTATAGATGCTATGGACAAGTTTTTCTACTGAACCATCGGATTGAAAAGAAATCACTAGCAGTAATTGCAAGGAATGTCAAGAGAAAACAAAACAGGGAAATAGAGATGTACATGATGGATATTACTATACGAAAAAACCAAGGACCTGGAGTTCATACAATGATACATATACATAGAGCAACGCAGCCAATATCAGGAATCAATTTTCGTTGCAACTAAGCGGACTTACCAAAATTTTCAGTTTTCTAGATGTTACTGATGGAGGTTCCACAAGATATTGACATGGGAACAGTTTATTAGTAATTCTAGAATAACTGGAATTTTTTACTCTCTCTAGTCCAGCAGTTCTCCGTAACATAGCGTCTTAGACATGTTACATGGTACGAAAATTAGCAACTAAAAAGTTTTTATTGTCTTCTAATCTTGTAATGCCTATATATAGGTTTCCAGTGGCAGGTGATGAATGAGACAACCCCTTCTGTTTTTTCCATCCACCCCTACTTTATTTTTTCTCCTTTCCTCCATCTCTATCTTCTCATATTCATGAGATCCCGGAGGTTGCTTTTGTCCCTTGCTCTCCCATTCTCCCTGTCTTCCTCTTTTAGACTTTCTTGCAGCTAAAAGGACCTAGCAGCTGTATCTCTTCCTTGTCTCCTATTTTTCACACTTATTTCTCTTTCTCATTGTTTTTAAGAATAGAAAGCCCTAAGATTGTACACTACACATGTTTGATAATATACAAGAGTCTCCAAAGCACTGAATGCGTCAAATCCCCTTTCTATCATGCTGTGAAGTGTTCATTATTTTTACATGTACTGGGTCTAAATTTGAATTTGAGAAATAATTCCAGTCATTTAATGAAAAGGGTGGAGGGGGAGAGAAGAGGTAATGGGAGAGAATATGATCAAACAAAAATGCTTCCACTAATGCACAATAAATATTTAAAATAGATAAAACAAAATAATTTGAAAATACTTTATCATAGGTGGTGATAGTAATAACAGAACTGTAAGTTTACCATCTAAAACAATTTGCAAGCTTAAAGACAAATGTTTCACAAAGTGCAATGCCTTTATTGAGCTTATGACAATTAATGCAATTTGAGCACAAGCAAGCAAAAAATGCCCTCTATCGTTTTAGTTTATAACCAATTCAAATTTTTTGCTGGAAGACATTTAGTCTTTAATAATAGAAAGGACCAATATATGAATTATGTGATGGAAGCTTTTAAAGCTTCATTGTTCCATCTTCCTCAAAAGCATCTTCTTTATGGTTGTTTCTTTCCCATGTTTTAAGGTATATATTGATACTCCAAAGAAGCTAAATCTATTAATCTACACTTTGGATTGGTTCATTTACTGATTCTCAACAAGCATAGGAGAAAAAACAACTTAATTTATTCTTCTTCCCTGCTCAATCAAAGCTATCTCTATTTTCTCAAGAAATAATCACCATTACAACATTTGATCATTAATTGTCTAATGATGTACATCATAAACTGTAGGTGATGTTATTGCAGGTATTTTAACTATTTCAAAATTTTAGCTACTGTAGGACTATTAGTCTATTATAAGTTTATAACTCAGAGAGAAAGAAAGACCTTGTACAAATGCCAACAAATTATTGCAGCATGGAATTAAAAAAAAAAAAATCAATTAAAGATCAATATTACCTTCTTTAAAAAGATGTTTTCTAGCTCTGTAAAGAGCAGTCTCTGTCAATGTTGGAGTCTCACCATAAAGCTTCACTTGCCCAGTTCCAGTCATTGCTTTGAGAAAAACCTTCATAATTTTAAATAATCACATTATAATGATTCAGTAAGAAGCAGGCTTATATATATAATATTTTAATATTTATTTTCAAAGCACATTGTAGTCTTGGTCCTCGGGTTATCAACCTCAAAAAATTCAAGATGTTCACTACTGAAACAACACAGATACATGTCTATCCAAGGCAGAGAAAAGATGTTTACTACTGAAAAGAGATGTTAAGACAATAAAGGATTTATTTCTAAAGCCTACATCATGTTTACATTCTAAAATGAATAGAACACATGGTCAAATAAATGTTTAGGGTTTAACAGATACATGGTTGTCCCAGCATAATGCCAATACTGCTGATTCAGGGGTGTACATTACTCGGTTATAACCGAACTAAACCAATTAAATTCGGTTATTTTGGTAGGAGTACGTTCAGTTCGGTTTAGTTATCAGTTAGTAATTCCTAAAATTTTTAGTTTTTTGTTCGATTACCTTTGATTTAATAGTCGAACTAAACGAAATAACCGAATTCTGATTAAATAATATAGTGATTATAATCTTATTAATTATATATTATTTATAATTATTATTTTTACAATTTTAATTTATAATTATTCTTTCATTAAAAATAAATCATATTTATTATTTTTAAAAATAAAAAATGGTTATAAATATATTTTTATTAATAATTAATTAATTAATATTATAAAAAAATTATAATTTTTTCCCAATTAGTTTGATTTTAACAATAACCAACCGAATATTTTGGGTTTCAGTTAGGTTCCGTTTTCTCTTAACTTTGGTTTAGTTCAGTTAGTATTTTAATGTCAGTCAGTCAACATTTCGATTCGGTTAACTAAATGCAAAACCTTAGCCGAACAAAGCATTAGCAAAAGTTAATCATGTTTCTTCAAATAAAGCTATACTAACTGTTTCCACATAAGGTTTCCTCCTTTGCCATCTGGACCATTGCTCCTTCTCTGGCTTTCTCCAGTTCCACCATGACTCTTCACTTGTAAGTGTCCCCTCTATTGGCTTCTTCACTTTTGGATCAATAAAGGAATGAGGGCGTCCCAGTTTGCTGTCTAAATCATAACCAGTTTCTTGTTCATCCTCAGGTTCTGTCTGATAAACCACATAATCTGATGAGACATCTTTAGGTTCTTCCATTGTCTCGTCGAGAGTTTAAGGAGCCTCTGGAGCTTCTATAGTCACTTCAGAATATTCAGGAGCAGTGGCTGATGTTCTACACTTTTTCCTCCTACTTCCAGGCCTTTCACCTTAAGATGGAGATCCTGTTGATGTGCCCGTTGGTTCAGGAGCCTGGCAGCCCTAACTTGATCGGCGGTGCCTTCTGGCCAGTACCCCTGTCCTGGAATACTAGCACAAGCACTAAATGCTAGTTCAAGTTGCCCAGATGTAACCATGGTAAGGAGGATGTTCAACAGATACATGTTCGAAGTATTCATCCTTCTTCTCACACTTTATGCAAGGAAGTAATGGAGCCTTCAGAAGTGCTTTAAAGCCAAATTGAACTTGCAATATTCCAGCTGGAAATGAACCTACAAATAATGCCTGCATCTTGCACAGAAAATTATACATGTAACTAGCAGTGTGTACTAAATGAGAGGGGAACGAAGAATCTTTGACACATGAAGGGAAAATGTGGAAAATTTCCACCCCCTTAATTATTCAATAAATTCTAGGCAATCGTCCAATAAAAAAGTAACATTATTTGCATCACAATTGGTCTATCATTCTAGTGCACTTTCAACATGGATGATGATAGAACTTGTTCAGGAGGAGAATTTCATCAATCCAACTCTGTGGTATTAAAGTCATCCGAATTTGAAAGGGGACTATGTAGGAAAATCTATTCCCAAAATAAATTGAACAAAATGAAGATTGAACTTAAGCAAAAGTTGGCTGTAAAATTCGTAACAGAATTACAAGCAGAGAGGTAGTAGCCAATTAAGTGGATCTCTATGATACATACAAACTTAAAAATGCACATAAAATGTCTGTATGCCTTTGCAAGAAGAATTTGCTGTCTTCGGTTGTCTTTACTTTGATGATGATGATCATATGAAGATGATCAACAAACTATACAAGACTTATGATGATGATCAATTGATAAGCTTGGCTTCATTTCCCATCTGGAAAATTGATAAACTTGAGAGATAGGGCCACTCGTGCAATATTATATCTTCTAAGACGTCCCATACAGCAAAGAAGTAGTAAGTAGTTTTAATAAATACCACATTCTCCGCTAGTTAGTAATTATTAATAATTTAATATTTGGGAGCAACACAATAATCCCCCACCTCAGAAAACAAAAACAAGGAAGGGAAAAAAAAGAAAAAGAAAAGGAAAGAAAAAGAAGTTAAACCTGCAGATTACTGCAACTTGGCTTCCCATTAACGAAGCTATCTGCATAAACTGTACCCCTCAGTCCTCCATCTGCCATAGCCCATCCCACCAAAAAAATAAAAAAGGAAGAAAGTTAATTCTAACCGTTGACAGAAAATCCCATTTTAGTAGAAGAGAAATCATTCAAAGAAAATGAAACAGAAAAACCTTGGTAAAGCCAAGTTGCTGAAAGAGATGCTATTTCTTATTCGACTAGCTACCCAGCTCATAAAATCTGCAGAAAAGACCAAATCATTTGGTGGGTATTATGTTATTCTGCGGAAATTCAACCCATTAGTATAGAATCCAACAGACAAGAACAACATCAAGCGCAAGCAAGACAAAAATTTGATGAAAAGATCGCAACACTAGAGATAAGAAACGAACCGTTCTAGAGTCAAGTACAGAGGGTAAACCAAGAACAACCATGGAGTTTAAAACTTCAGATTTTGAGGTTTAAGCAAGGGGACTGGGAGGTTGAGTGAGAAGAGCTTTGAAAATGGATATGGGGTTTGGACACTGTAACAACAATTTTAAAATATATTTCATTTTCACCTCTTAGTTTTAATTTATTTCAATAAAACCGCTAAATTTTAATATTTCAAAAAACCCCTCGACTAGCAGTCATAAAAAGAAATTATCATTTTGCTCCATTCTCTCCTTTTATCTTTTTCCCTCTCTTGCATTTTTTTTCTTTACAATCCTATCTCACCCATTGGATCCCTCTATGCATCTTTAACAATCAAATAAGATTATTTATTAATAAATTTATTTTAATAATTTTTATTAAATTGATTAGTAAAATTATTTATTAATTTATATTTTTATTAATTTTTTTAATTAATATTAAAATATAAAATTCTTTATTTACGTCAAGTCAATTGTGCAATGAAATAATAGCTTAAAAAACTAGCATTATCTACAAAATTTAATTATTAGCATTCATAATTTTCATTAATTTTGTTTTTATGAACATCCAATCATTTATTTTAAAAAAAATAATTAAAATTTAATCTCATAATTTAGTAATTTTAAAAACGAATATTGTGGACCTAACTATCTTTCATATATCAACAATCTAATTTAAAAAAATATATATATCTAAAAGGTGTGTTAATTGATATATGTTAAACGTTAATTTTTTTAATTTTTTGCCCTTAATTTTATTAAATATAAATTTTCAATCCTTTATTTTGTAGAATTATAAATAATTTTTTAATAAATTCAAGCTTGAGTCTTATCTTAAAAAAAAAAATCCAAATTCGAGTCCAAATTATCAAATCCAAGCCCAAAGGTATGATCTAATTTGATTTGTAGCAACTTATCCCAAGCTTTTTCAAAAGAAGGGCCATTTTAATGATGAGCAACCTTATGTGACAGCCGATTCCTTGCCTGTTATAAAAGAAATATAAATTAATAAATAATTTTATTAATAAGTTTAATAAACACTTTATTAAAATAAATAATTTTATTAATAAATAATATTAATTAATTTGACCATTAAATTGTAAGAAAAAACAAGAAATTGAAGACAGAAAGAGAAATGATAAAGGTGATTAGTAACTTGAAAACTTGTTATAAAAGGTTAGAGACATTTTTTAACATGATTTTATAGAAATAAATTGAAGTTAATAAATGAAAAAAAAAAACTTAAAAATTAAGGGATAGTTAAAATCATCGCAATTTATGATTATGGGAGAAATAAATTTAGTGAGTTCTGTTTTGTCTAATTTATGATTTTCGTGTATTATTATTATTATTATTATTATTATTATTATTATTATTATTATTATTATTATTATTACAGTTTATTTTTCTATTTGAAAAATTGAATAAGAAAATAAAATAGATTAATCTTCAAATCCAAACAATGACACTTAAATGTAGACGTAGAACCAACATTTTTCATAATATATGTTTTTAGCTTTAATATAAAAATCAAATTGATTACAAATTTTTAGTTTTAAAAAATAATACACAATCTATAATCTTAATGGCTAAACACATATTTTCTATTAAATTAAAAAAAAAAACTTAATAACACTTTAATTTTTTTTATTACATTAATATTTTTTTATTGTAATAACACTTTAATCTATATTATGTATAAATGTGGAAAGGGAAGGGAAACATTAGCTTTGCCAAAAATGTCATTTATTCTTTAAATTAATTGTAATTATATTTTTATTATTTAAATTAATTTTAATCTTTTAATAAATTTAAAATTCTTAATTTTAAAATTCATATAAATTTAAAATTTTTAATCCTACTTATATTTTAACTTCAATTAAATATAAAATTTTATAAAAAAATAATTAACTAAAATAAAAAATTAATAAGTGAAAAATAAAAAATACAAATTGTAGAAGGGATTTAATATGAGGGGATTAGAAAACAACAAAAATAAAGCAAAATATTAGATTTCTAATGGATTGAATAATATATGTAGAGAGAGAGGGAGAGGGAGAGAGAGAGAGTAGAAATGTAATAACTTGAAAATTTAAAATATAGATTTTATATTTTTTATATAGTATTTAAATATTATTATGTGATTTTAATATATTTTATAATATTATTATAAAGTTTTAAATATATATATATATATATATATATATATATATATATATATATATATATATATATATATATAGTGAATAAAATGAAAAGTTGATGGAAGCGACATTGCTGCTGCTTGGGCAGCATGAAATGCAAGAATTAAAAAAAAAAAAAAAAAGAGAGAGAGAATTTTGAAACAGACCCATGCAACCCCTCTCCCCACGTAACTCTCTCTTTAACCCACTCCTTCTCTCCCTTTCTTCGCTAATGTAACACCCCGAAATTTTAATTTTTATGAGCATTTTGGTATTTTAATTTTATTTAAATTTTAGGAATTTTTTTGAGATTTTTCGGATTTTAAAAATCGGGTTCGATTTTCCGAAAATATAAACTTTGATGATTTTTAAAAATTTATTTAAAGACCACGTGGCAAAACTAAAAATATATTTGGAGTCTACGTATTTTTCTGAGTTTTCTGGAATTTTTTCGAAATTTTCGGACCTCGTTTTCGGTCCCGAGGCAGAGTAAAAAATTCAAAATTTTGTATTTCGAATCGAACCGGCCGAATCGAACCGGACCGGATCGGACCGGTCGAATCGGACCGGCCCTTTTCCTTCTTCCTTTTTCTTTCCCCGCGCGCGCGTCCCTCTCCCCTTCTCTCTCTCTTTTCTCTCTCCTCCCCTCCCCTACTGGCCACCGGCGCCTCCTGTGTCCTCCTCGCCGGCCCGCCTCCCGGTAGTCGGCCCGGTGAGCAGCCCAGCGGAAAGCGCGCGATCTCCCCCTGCGGCGCCCGGCTCAACTTCCTCGGCCAATCCGGCCGATCCGCCTGGTGGACCGGGTCTTGTGTCCAAAATCATCTACTCGGCGAGAGCTTTCCATAGACACCAAGAACGCCGAAATCCATCGAGCGGATTGTCCGATTTTTGCTCGGGAAGATTTTAGCCCATTTCGACTTTTGGGCTAGATTTCTCGAAAACCGTGAATCCCACGAGAAAACCGAGGCCACCAGCACGCTCCATTCGTCGAGAGCTTCGCAACGACATAAATTTCGAATTTTTCCGACACCGTTTTTCGGTGGGTCCCACGGGACTTCGCAGTGTATTTTCGAGCATTAAATGAGCTTAGAAAATTCTGAAAAATTTATGTACTAACCCCCGTGTTATGGGCTTCGTGTAGGTATCCTCGATTCGCGGAAATTCGGCGATTGGCCAAGATGCGCAAATTTGGAGACGCATGGACCGTTCTGGAAAAGTCTCGAATTGGACCGAGGTTTTGGCTAGCCCCACATTGTCAGACGTACCAATCTCTTTCCCGAAGTCGGAATTGGAAAAGGTAAACCAGAACATTGTTTTTACGTAATTTTCTATTTCTTAAATAGGATTAAAAATCCATAAACTATTCGTGGTAGCTTAGAAAATTACGATTCTTTTGCAATAGCTTAGTAATATTGCTAAGGACATGAGGCAAAGTTTTATAATTTTTAGAGCTTGTTTGGGCAGTTTTGCAAAAATGATCAATAATAAGGACTAAATTGAAATTTTGCGTATTGTGATGGATGATGATTTGATGGGCGGGAGGGCTGTGTGATATGATTGAGCTGATATATGGATTGTGAGTATAGAAGTGTGTTTTGAACCCTTTTGCGGGTTGGGTAGGTCCTAGGTATAGGGAGACTCTGCGGATTTTCGGCATGACTTAGGGCGTAATTGGTCTTTTTCTTTGTTTGTATTGAGTCGATTGTATTAAATAAATGTAATATGATTGTCGGTGAGCCGGGATGACCTTCTTCCTCCGCCCGGCCCGCCACGGTAATTTGTCATCAAGTGCGTGTGTAAAATATTAATTTTAATTGTAATGTCGATATTATTATATGTTCAGTATGCCCATGCATCACTTATATGCATATATTTATTTAGTTAAACTCTAGGCACGATTTATGTTGCATTCATAATCATTAATATGCCATGGATGTTGTTGTGGTAATTTGGAGCGGTGTGCGTGCGTTGGCGTGCGTGTGATGTGGTGTGGACTATGGATAGGGCGGGGTAGTCACGGCTTGAGTAATTGGGACCCGTTCCTTGAGGGTAGTCACGGCTTGAGTAATTCGCTGGGACCCTCGATTTGGTTATTAAGTGGAAGTCCGAGCTTGAGTAATTCGCTGGCACCAGGTTGGATTTAAGAGAGCTGTATAGGGGATCAGCTCCCATATGTTATGATTGATACTACAGGGTGTGTGAGTGCTCCAAATTACCTTTTTGATGTTATGATGTGAAAATGTTGTTGATGTTGCATTTCACTCTACAGGGTGCATTAGTTCTAGATAGTTATAGAGATTATGGTTAAAATTGATATTTTACTCTCTGAGTCGAACGCTCACTCCTGTTCAAAAATTTTTACAGGCCACAGGAGGATATTTATTCTGGGTTAACCTGCTTTTATACTTCGCAGGTTGTTTATTGATATTTGTGTAATTTTATTTATTCCTAGAATTTCCGCATGTGTTAGCAGTAATTATTTGAATTTGGTCTGTAATATTATATTCATGTTGGACCTGTAAACTTAATATTTTAAGTCTGTTTGATGGATTGGATGAGGGAGCTGAGCTCCCATTTATTATTATGTTGATGAGTATGTGGAGGGTGAGCTGAGCTCCCCAATGGATGGTTTATTGTGTTTACAGGTCGGGTGAGTCGAAAACTCCCCGTTGGAAAGTCCATTTTATGGCCGGACTCTGTCCGTTTATTTTCTTGAATTTGGGCCCAATGGGCCTTAGAGTTGGGTTAATGAACAGATAGGCTTACTACGGGCCTCGGAGGCTTTAGGCTGGCCCAGGTCCTAGTGCCGGTCCGGCCCATGGGTTGGGTCGTGACATTTCCAGCCTGCAAAGGACATCACTGCCGATGATGAAGACCAGTGAGTCTCCAGCACACTCTGGTGAGCCTCAACAGCAGCAGGCAAAGCGACAATGGAGGCTGGTTTCAAAGAAAGAGGGAGGTGGACGCATGAGCGAGGCTACCACTTTCAAGCTTCGTTCTGACATCATCCAGTGGTTGTTTCCGACGAGACTAGGCTCGTTCAATTCCTAGCACAACAAGCTTTAGAACTTGACCAGCCTCGCCTCCAACGGTGTCCAGAAGGAGAAGATTCGGCGAGGGAAAGTTTGAAGAAAAACATATGGGTTTTGAGCTTTTCGGCCATTTTTTAGGCGATCCGACTGTCAGATCGGAAATCCAAGGCCACCGATGAACTCAAGGCGATGAAGCCTTTGAGATGAGATCGGCCCGCTCCGATCGGACACCATTTAAAAAAGACGATCATCAGATGATCTAGATCACTTGATGAGAATTTTGAGCTTTTTCGATTCTCAAAAATTAAAAATAATTTCATAATAATTATTAACAATTTTTTAGCATAATTTAGGTCAGACCAGGCCAGGACAGCATTTTCGGTCAGACCCGACTGTACGGCGGCCTGTCTTGGAACGTGGTTGATGTTATAGTCAATCCTAGTGTTTTTAGACATTCTGGACATGTTCCAGATGTCAGATTTAGCATTGGTAAACCCGAACTCTAAATTGCTCAATTTTTGCCTCATACTAGATTTAGAATAAAATTCATAAAATATTCGTGGATGATCAGAAAATTTTTGATTCCTTTTGCAATAGTCTTATAATATTATTAAGGACTGCGAGACAAGTTTATAAAATTTTTAAAGTTAGTTTGGATAGTTCTTGAAAAATATTAGTTTTAAGCCTTATAATTAAATTGTCTGATGTTATGATTATTGTTTGGTTTGGAAGGCCTAGGAAGGGCCATATGATATTGATGAGATATAAGTTGAGTTTAGAAGTATTATTTAAACAATTTTGCAGGTTGGATAGGTTCTAAGTATAGGGAAAACTCTGTTGGATTTTCGGCATGAATTAGGCTGTCTGTTGTCTTTTTAGAGTCTTATTTTGAATTATTACTAATAAATTTATAATATAATTAATTAAGTGATCGAGGTCAGCTATTTTTTCTCCATCCAGCAGCCATAATAGTCCCTAGTGTATAGTGAGTAGATATTAATTTTATTTATAATTTCAATATTATTATTATATTCAAGGCATACTCATACATCACTTATACATATATGTACGTAGTTAAATATTAAGCACCCCTTATATTGCATTTGTGCTTAATAAAATTATTGTGATTATTGTTTTATGGTGATTTGGAGCTGTGTGTGTGAGATAGTGTGTATGTGGCTCATATATGGATATGGGTAGACGGGCAAATTGGCTTGAGCTAGTCTCGTTTAAGCCCAGTCCTTTTTGAGGAAGTCGAGGTGAATACGGTTTTGAGTTGATCTCGCTGACCCCCGCATATAGATCACTAAGCGAAAGTCTGGCTCGAGTTGATCTCGCTGGCAGGCCTTGGATTAAGAGAGCTGGGTAGGGAGATCAGCTCCCCATATATGTATGTGAGTATGGATGTGACACACATGTGTGTGAGTGCTCTAGATTGCCTTTGGTATGATTATGACTGGACTTGTTTGAATTGTTTGAGGTTGTTGCATTTTTTTCATTCTTAAGGATTGCACTAGAGTTAGATAGTTATAAAAATTATATTTAAAATTAATATCTTACTCTATGAGTCCAACGCTCACTCCTATTCACCCTATTTTTCAGACTACAGGAGGAGTCCTTTTTCAGAGTAACCTATTTTCTTTCTTGCAGGTTTAACAACAGTTATTATTTGTTTTATTATTTTCCAAATTTGACTTATAGAATTCCGCATGTATTAGCAGTATTAGGGATCTTATTAGAGATGATATTAAATTGAATTATTGGTTTTTACTGAACGAAAATTTTTATGATATATATAAATAATTTGTAAATTGTGGTAATATGGTTGAGCTGGGCTCCCCTCGCTTTAGTAGTTAATAATCATCGGGTTGGGTTGATCTGAATTAAAATAAAATATTTTATTTTTATTTTATTTATATGTTGGGCCTAAGTTTTTAGGCCTTAATTATGGATTTGGAAGCTATAAGGCATACTACGGGCCTCGGGGGCTTTATGCCGGCCCAGATCCTAGTGCTGGTCCGACCCATGGGATCGGGTTGTGACAATTATGGTATCAAAGCTTAGGCTCCAGATTCATGGGAAATAGTATATTTGAGGGTGTAAAAGGAGTCTTATTAGGATTTTACATGCGGAGTATAGGATCCTATTTCGTCTTTTTCTGTAATTCCTTGCTTTTAGATTCTGCGTTATTCCTTGGGTGGTTTAAAGTGGTTCAATTTACAATCTCGGTTTTGTGAAGTACATGGTGACATGAAATAGATTTAGCAGACGTGTTGAGGCCTGCCATGAAAATGCGTGCTCCAAGAAATGCTATATTTCTGTTAGTATGAGTCTAAGTGGTGTGCCTATCTAGAGCTAGGCACGAGTACATAAAGGTGAGTTTTGATATTACAGTTGCCCTAGATAAGGGTGAGGACACCACCGCTGGCAGTCGTCAGTGGATGACCCAATCAGAGTAAGTTTAAGATATCAGTAAATTCAAGAGAGATAAGAAATTGGGAGACCTAGTTTATCGGGATGTATCGCAGTAACTATACAATATTCTCAATGTCCGCTCTGTAAGCTATAGATTACAGTACTGACATGGGATTATTGTGTAGAGCTACATCCTTTCTCATGGTGCTCCATGATGAGGATGTTTGCAGATGGCCTCTGTTTGGTACAATTATGCTAGATTAGAGTTTTATATCTGCAGAAGAGTTGGAAACTTCTAGTTAGGGGTCTAGAGTCAGAATATCAAAAGGTTATAGTTGGGTGGTAACTAGAGTCAGTGACTCAGTTACCCTAGCATGAGCTAGGGTTACATCAGGAGTTGCCATCAGACCAGTGGTGTCAGATTAGTTGCAAAGTAAAGGTGACACCTATAGATTGAGACCATCTGGTCTTCAGTGTGGGATTGTGGACAGTTTTTCCAGTACGATAGATATTTTTACCTATAGTGTAGTGAGAATAATATCTCCCTTGTATGACAACAAGGTGCAGAGTACGACTTTGCTCCTAAAAGGAAACAAGATGCTATGAATGATGTTTATAACCTGTGAAGTAACATTTTAAGAAGTTTACAGTATAACAAGAGAGCAGATAGCTTTATATAGTTGTGGAAATGCGATAGATGTATTATCTCTCTTATAGTCAGTTATGCTGCAATAATGGTAATGTCTTCCTAGGAGAGACAAAAGAGTACCACTAAAATAATGATTTGTGGAATAATGTCCTAAATGGGGCTGTAGTGTGATAGAGAATAGTTGGCTCAAGTACCCCCCTTAGGGAGAGTACGATTTTCGTTATAAGGATAATAAGGGATCAGATCATGATAGATGCAGAGCTTTTGAATAGCAAAGAAAAAAAGAATCCCTGTAGATTTCCTCCTTGAAGTAGTAGAGGGTAGTTGTAGTTAAGCAGTAGAAAGGACAATGACTGCAAGTTAGCAAAAATAAGTCATAGAATATCAGTAGATGAAAGGAAATATAGGAATGAAAATTTGGATGGATGGTTTCAGATGTAACAGGAAAGAAATTCGAATGGCAGTGGGAGTGCTAATCAGAGTGGTTGAAAGACTAATTCTGAGTAGTACAAGGTAAAGATGACTTAGCAAAGACACTGAAAAGCAATATTTGGAAGCCTAGAATGAGATTACATGAGTGAGGATAGTTGTTAAGATATAGAATCTAGAAGTGTAGGATGTAGAGTAGGACATAGTTTGAGCAGTGTTAGGAGCCAAGACGTGGAGTTTAGAGTTGCAGGATATGGATCAAACTCTGTCCATTCCTATTCCCAAGATAAAGTAGGCAGTAATGGAATAAGGTCCATTTCAACTTCTAACAGTATGAGGAAAGTTAGTTGAGGAATACAACTAGAACACGCAAAAGTTAATAGGATGTGCAATGGTGTCTTGAACTATCTTATCAGGCAAAGTAGTGAATTAATAAGTAGTAAGTTAAATTAAAGTAAACCTAATGGTTCAAATAAGCATGCTGAGGAAAAGGGATGGTGGAAAAATGGCACATAGGCTTAATTCATGAGTAGAGATGGTGAGATAGCAGTTATGGGGTCTACGATCAAGGGATAGGTAAGTATTTTCAGTATGACCAGTAGGGTCACTTTATAAGGAAACATGAATAACAATAAGCGATAAAACGATAGTAGGAGATCAAGCAAGAAGAGATATGTATGGGTGGTAGTCACAAGTCATCGAGAAGTATGAGGATAGGAGTTATGGCAGTAAGCATGATTGGGATCAACTCGGGGAGAATCTGTTAGAGAGAGGTATCTTCTAGAATCTAGTGAGATATAGGGATGTAATGGAGCAAGGGTAGGCATAAAAAGGCAGAAATTGAGTATAAGTGGAGATAGAGAATCTTAAGATGATGTGTCAAGCAAATAGGTGGTACAACTGAAGGATTATTGCAGTTGATATCTTATACAGAGAGATGATAAAATTTCGAAAAAGAAGACTAAGGGACATGGGTTAAACATTATTCTATAGACAACGGTGTGCTGATGACTATAGGAGGAGATTTCTCTTTCTCTCTTCAAGTTTAGCTTGTACTTTTGGCTCTAGAAGACTATATAAGCACGGGAGATTGTGTTGAGGCTGTAACACTCCTTACCCGATCTACAGTGTAGCCGAACAAGGCATGCCACATTCTATGCTGGAGCACCTTCTCTTATCTTGCTTTATTCATTATTAGTTTCAAACCCATTATTAATTAAATCATAATATTTAAATAGAGAAACTGTCAGAGTTTCCCCTGTTTTATTGTCATTTGATCTGTTAAACAATTACCTGTTTAAATAAAATCTCATCATTATGTTCAAAAATTTCAAATCAAAATCTCATCTTCATCCATATGCATTTCCATTACAAATTCAACTCATTTCTTCATATTGATCCATATCAAATTGCATACTCATTTCATACATAGAATTTATAAAATTTATTAATCTATATAATGTACAAAATTATTATATAAATTCTGAATTCAAATTACAAACTTAATATGTGGTTATAATGTACAATGACAAAATATAGTAGCTCGGTGAACCCTACCTGTCACACCTTACCCCTCTGTAAGATATGACATGATCCCGTAGTATACCTAATAAATTACTGATCTTCTCCTACTGATAACCTATTAAATATACTACAAGAAATTTTGACAAAATAAATACATTTTCAAATTTAGCGTGATGTTATAAACTTTATCTGAAATTAATTTAACTTTTAAAAATTTTACAAAAATTTTGACAAAGTGCCAACTAAAAATTTAAAAAATAGTTCTTCAAAATCTGTAGAAAAACACTTACAATATGTAGTAAATCCACAATTCTAATTTTTCTCAACACCATTTGATCTCAATCAACTCAATGTCAAGCCAACTCAATATTTATAGAATTCTAAATGAAATTTAACTACTGTATTTATATGAAAAAATTATATTAAAAAAATTATATTACAAAAATTTACATTTAACCAAAATGACAGTATCAACTTTTATACAACTGCTCAACATTCTTACGTACAAATAGTTACATAATTACATCAAAATCTAATGTCTAGAAGTATACGTACAATATACTCAAAATTTATCCCAACCTGTCTTCAAGTCACAGCTTCAAGTGATCTCACTCAGCTGCTTTGTCCTTCCTTTCACCTGCGATAGCATACAAAGCTATCGCTGAGCGGTGAATTCAGTGGTGCATGACTATAATTTAAAATGTAATACTCTATACATTGACAAAATCATAGCAAAGAATTTAGAAATATTTAATCTCATCATAATTCATAAAATCAAAATCAATGCTTCCAATAATGTAAATCATTTGTTTAAATGATATTGATCAATAATTATAAATTACCAAATCATAAATGGACATTTGAAATATTCCTATCAATTTATGGAAATAAATATTAAATTTCACTAAATAGGGAAAAACACAACAAAATAGAAACCAACTAAATAAATAATCTCTTTTAAATCATTTATGCATAAGATATCACTTGGAAAACACGATTGCTCACTTTCAAATCCATTCTTATTTTCACTAACTTAATGCAAAACTAATCCGTAAGGGCCATCTTCGAAGTGATTCTCACTCCTTAAGGTAGGGAAAATCAAATCGTGCACATTCCATCCATTACACCATGATAAATAAATTTCCAAAGGAGCCATCTCCAACATAGATCTAACCTCTTATATGAGAAAGATCATATCATCAATGTGCACGTACCATGGTAGTCAAAACAAAGCTAACTCCAGTGTCTCCTCAACAAATGAGGGACAGGTAATAACCATGTCGAGCATTAGTAGCGATATATAAAATAACATCAGAAAATTTCATTGCCCTTTTTGTGAGAGTATAATCACAATACAAAATCATTTCAAGCCAATCTCAGTAATCAATATTTTTCATACAAACCATAATTCAAATTATAACTTCTACTTTCCATGCAAACACATTTCAAATCACAATTGTCAAAATCAAATTCATTCACACCACAACAATATTCAATAATTGTTGAAATAAAAGACATACTTGATAACCATAAAACATGAAGAAAATAAAACCACTTAATCAATTAAAATATGTAAAATACTTATTAATTGAAGACTAGTTGTGCACAAACCTCTTTTACTTGCCTTTATTCAATCTCCTCTACTTCCTTCCTTGGAAGGCTCTTTTTTCACTGAAACACAAAATTAAAGTGTTTAAATACCTATCCAAATCACTCCTAAAAATAATTCCAACAATTGAATTCTTCATCTTAAATTTACTTATAAGGTCTCCTAAGTTGAGTTCTTGTATTTATGGTTATGGGATAACTATTCATTTGACTAGTTATATAAAATGTTGACTTTTTCATACTTAAGGGGTATACTAGTTCCAATTGCACCAATATACCATATTTTGGATCTTACATTTGTTAGCATTGATTGCCAATTGAAATTCAAAGTTCCCTAAATGTATTTCCAAAAATTTAGTTTTGGTTATCCAAGTTTACTGTTCCATTGGACCTTTCTACAGTAAAAATTTGGCTAAACTTCCTTCATCAAAGTTATTTCTTAATGTCTTAGCTTTAATTATCTTTTTGAATCACTCCATTTGGAGTTTTTTTAGCTCAAATTATGCCATTTTTACTAAAGCTCGTCGGATTGGTTATTTTTCAGAATTCTGGGCAATTTTAGGGTTCTGGCAGTTTTAGTGATCCAAATTTGATTGGCAATTTGACTTGATTATGATCTGAATTTGGATTTGTATTATTCATGAAAGTTGTTATGCTATGTCTAAGCTTTCCATTGATATAAAAATCAGGTCATTTGGATCTCTCTACATAAAGTTATGACCATTTGAACATGTACTGTTCATTTGGTCAATTCTGCCCAAAAACAGGGCACCAATACCGAATTCAACCTAATTTTAGACCAACTTGTGGTCACTTTTTGATCAAGGTTCCTCCATAAAAAATGTAGCATTATGACTCTAATTTCATTTCCAATTGGCCTCACACCAATTGAAGCAACACACTTCAACTTATAACCTCCTAAGTGGACAGGGATAAGGCTGTCCAGAATTCAGCAATTCCACATCCTCAACTCAACTCAATTCCAATCATTAATTCACAATTCAAAATACTCTAAATGACCAAAATTGAGCATCAAAACATCAATTGGTTACTAATTCTCAAAATCCCCAATTTCCAACTAAAACTCTAATTCTTGTTTCCCAATTTCATACACCTATATAATTTATATGCCATTTATCACCTATTTCATGTTCATAGTCTCATTTAAGCTAAATTACATGTTCAATTTCATCAAATCACCTCAAATCATACTTCTCCCATGGCTGGCCAAAATTTCAACTTCAATATTCATGCACAATTCTTCAATTTCCTAAGTTATTTTCTCATATCTAAATACAATTTCATGCATACATATTTATTTAGGTTAGGGAGATAACATACCTTAATTTGTGAATTTCCCTCATCAAATCTCCTTTATTTCTTCTTCTTTTTATTCTCAATCACTCTACCAATGTCTAGGGATAAACTTTTATATTGGGACTTAGGGAATTTATGAAGAAAATTTAGGGTTTTATAAGCTTCAAAGGTTCATCAATGGAGGTTTTGAGAGAATTGGTGAGAGAGAGAATGAGAGAGGGACAACAATGAATGTGGAGGAAGACCACTTTTGCTTTTTTTAATTTTTTTGTCTTATTTTTATAATGTTTATCCCTTAATTTACATAAATTAAAAATATAAATATTTAATTAAGTCATGTTTGCATCATCATGGTGATGTCATAATCCCTTTAAATTTAATTTTCTTTTCTTTTCCTTACATTTGCCTCTTATTTTTCAATCTATTTTTCATAATTTTAATTTTCTACATTTTAATAGACATTTAGGCCAAGAGTCACCTCTAAGGGTGAATTGACCAAATTACCCCTTACTGGTCTGATCCGTTTTTCCAGTAACATTTAATTGCTTCTGGAACTCTGGTTCAATTTTTCAAACTGGTTCTCTATTCTTTTCTATGGTTTTCACATTACCATTAGCTTCGCAATAATTCTTAGGCTTGGGGTGCTATAAGGTCTCATTCGAAAATAGGACAGCGACTGACCTCGCAGTTACTTCCCAGTTTGGTCACCCATCGCTGTGATCTCGGCTCATTTAACTGATTATGCTTTGTTTTTCTTATTTCCATTTTACCTTCATATAATTGCTATTAATTTTCATTTATGACTCTTCTAGATGGCTTAAATATGGTTCTAAACATCCTGATTGTCTGAACAGACACTAGTCACCGGAACAGTAGAATGTATGAAACTGTCCAATGTGAGGGTGTTATACTACCAAAATACTCTACTGAGGTGACACTGACTCTAGTGCAGATCTGTAGTCTGAATCCCAGTCCAATGTCTACTAGACTTTATCTCCAGTACCTTCACGAGGAAAATCCATCGCATTAAGCATATTGCTTAGTAGTGCAGTAATAAAATGAAAATAAACTGAATAAATAAAAGTAAATGTTTCATGTGTGTAGTGTCATAAAAGAAATGCATTTTCATTAATTATGAGTTATTGCACATTTTTGTTGATCTTTTCCATTCATTTGTTTATCATCCAATCTTCTTAATTCTTTCCAATGCCCAAGTAACCTATAACAGACTGTTAAGACTGGATACACGGGAGTATACTAGTTAGACACTCTATGTGCCTATCAGGTATACATCTATCAGGCATAAAGCCAGCGGGCAGGCATAAAACCCAGTAAAACTGTCAGGCATAGTTGCTAGCATGTCAGGCATAAAGCTAAAAGAATAATCATAGCAGACATACATTGTCTATCAATGATCATTTATGAAGTAGGCTCGAAAGCCATGGGTAGTACTGCATTTGTGGTCCCTAATTGGCATACCAATCGATCCAACCCATACACTGATGTCTAGGCATACATGGGCAATTTAGTATCATTATGTATTCATAAATCTCATTATTTCAACATATGTGTTATTCATGCTTCATAGCATTCTCATTCCATTCATAATGGGAACATAAGTCCCAATTACATATTCATATGATATATGTATTCATCAAACTATTTATGTTAAGTACATATAACATTTCAAGTCATTTTGTGAAGGTTTAATGAATTTCAGAATTGAAGCTTTAACTTTCCCTAGCAATTTGGCCAAGATGTAGAATCAGTTTGGCCTCACTTTCTTCATGAAAGTTGTTTCCCTATGTTTAAACTTTAATTCCCTTTTTGAATCATTCAATTTGAAATTTTGGAGCTCTAGTTATAGTCAAATTACTAAGTACTGTTCCAGGATACTAAACCCTGTACTTTCCTGTTTTCCAGAATTTCACCAAATTTTGCAACTAATATCTGAGCACCTTAAGCTTAGAATTGGCTTTAGGTCCCTTAAACAAAGTTTTAGACCTTTATCTTAAGTTTCCAAATCTTTTTGAATCACTTCAATTGGAGTTTTGTAGAGGAAGTTATGACCTAATAACTAGTCGGAGGTTATAAGGCAAAATGCTTTAGGTGCAGGAATTCCAGATTTGGCATTCCTGACTTATCCTAATAATTCTCCTACTTTGCTCTAAGAACTGGGTTCTGGTCCAAAGAGAAAAGTTTTAGTTCTATGTCTTATGAGCATTTTGGCTTTGAAATTACTACATTTGCAGTTTTGTAGCTTGGGTTATGATATTTTTGCCAAAACTGGTTGAATGACCAATTATTCACATTTTCCAATTCAGTCCAGAATTCAGGGCAGGTTTCTGGACTAATTTTGTCTAGTAATTTCGTTGAATTAGGTTCATAATTTGGCTTCACGGTCTTCAGGTGAAATGTTCTCCTATGTCTCAGAATTCCATAGGTTTAAGAATCAAGCAAATTGGAGTTTCTTAGAGTGAGTTATGCTTGATTTCCTAAGTACTGTTCATTTGGTCATTTTCTTCAGGTCCAGAATTTCAATTTCGGATTCAAGCCTTAATTAGGGTAACTTATGGTCATTTTCTAGGCAGGCTCTCTTCATGAAATTTTTAGCATTATGTTTTAGGTTTCATTTTCAATTATTTTTACCCCAATTGGAGCTATGTAGCTCAACTTATGAAAATTTAAACCTAGAGGACTAATGCTGTCCAGATTCACAATTCACAACTCATGATTATTCACATTAATGCTTTCACCAAACTCACATCATTTCTCATTCAATACTCATCAATTGGTCATTATATGACCTTATATACATTAATTACATTTCATAGCACAAAAGCCCTAATTCCTCCAAAACCTTAATTTCACATCTTACAATTCCATACATATTCACTTACATAATTCATGCACACACCTTAGGCAACTTTAGAATTCATACATAGTTGAATCAAACCACTAAAAGCACTCCCTTCCCAACTTGGCCGAAATCTATACCCTTCCATTTATGCATCAATTTCATCATTTCCCATGCAATTCCCTCATAATCAAACTTAAATTCAAGGATTGTACAAGAATTTAAGCAAGGAGTGCACATACCTCACTTGACCCATTTTCAATATTGCCAAAACTTCAATTTCCTTCAATTCCCTTACTACCAATCTTCCAACCAAGGTCAGATTACAAGTTTTTATGTTTGTGACTATGGGAAATATGGAAGGAAACTAAGAATTTTGGAGCTTGGATGGCTTAACAATGGAGGAAGGAGTTGAAAAGGATGGTTCGGCCAAGAGCATTAAGAAAAAGATGATGGCATTAGGTGATAAGAGTGAATTAATTAACTTTTTCTTATATATGTTTGTCTTATTTTAATTAACTTTTAATTTAATTATAATTAATATAATTATAACAATTCACTTAATTCCTTTCATGTCCCATGTAAATTTTCCTACACATCTTCATGTTTTTAATTCTTTTCCAATGTTTTGCTCCCACTAATTTTAATGGGCATTTATGTCAAAAGTCAGCTCTTGAGGTAAATTGACCAAAATGCCCTTCATCGGGTTATAATCAATCTTTTTCGATTTTACCGATTAAGTCCATAACCTGATGATTACTTTGATTTTTATTCTGCTTATTTCAATTTATTTTCATTTCATTTTTAGTCCTCAAACTAGCTTTGAATAGTACTATTCACTAACTGAAAATAGCATTATTCAGAGCTCAGAAGTTCAGGACGTTAAAGAGGCGATCCAATATTTAAGAATTTGGTAGGCACCAGTCCGCACACATCCTCCTTAAAAGGAAATGATGGTAAGTGAGTACCTGATGTTGTTATGTATTAAAGGACAATCAAAGTAGTGACAGGAGTTTAAACAAGTCAGTTACCAAGGCTTGCAACCCTTCTGAACTATAAGCTGGAGGAAGTGCTAGTTGTGCATAAGTTTTAGTGGATTAAATTGTTGCTGATAGGTAAATTTAAGGCTAAAGTTTGGAAAGCTATGGGCAGTATATGTGGTTATATTAAGGATAATGAACATGTGAAGTATCTTGTCTTGAATTAAGGCATAGCACACATTTCTCACAGCCATGTTAGTCAAATGGAACTTATAATTTCTGGGGCTCCTATCTAATTAGAATGAGCAATTTCCTACTAAGGGTAGTAAGGAATGGTAATGTTCAAATGGTCAAATTGGGAAGATATTAACAATAGTAAAAAACAGAAAAAAGAAGTGGATAAGATCTAAAGGACAAGAGAAGAGCTCAATAGATTTGGTTACAATGATCAGAATAAGAAGGAATAAGTCTGCTAGTGTCACACTAAGGGATATTTAAAACAAGTTATGGTGAGATGGTAGATTAAAAGAATAGTGGAGCCTCGATTTAAGTATCAATGTGTTAGGAAGCATGTCAGATAGTAAGAAGTTTCAAGCAGAAATCAAGGGACTTTCTTTTCAGAAAAGGAGCAGGATATGATAAGTTGTATTGACTGGGTGGCGTAGGAATACATAAAATTTTGACAGGTCAGAGAAGAGACCCATTCCACTTTCTAGTTTGATAGATAGAATATGGATGTTCAACACTGCGATAGAGCTCTACATAACTAGTAACATAAGATGGACAGAAGTTAATCTGAGGACCTTAGTAATGACACAAGTAAATTGCAAATTCAAGGTATCATGGGAGTGAAAAGATGCATAGGCGTTGACCATTGAGGCCATAGGACAAGTAAAGAATTAGAACAAGATGCCTATGATAAGTTCTACAGGAAAGCATCTCATAGGATACCATGGAACAAGGAACATAAGTCATGTTCTTGGGGAGCAGAGATTTTTAAAAATAGAGGAATGGGAACTGAAGTCACTAAGAGACACTCCAGGGGGCAATGGAAGAAAGGTAAGCACCAAGGTTGATTGAAGTTATACGATATCAAGTCAAGCACAATAGAGGCATAGTGACTACTTGAAATGTAAAAAAAAATGGTCAATGCATGGTTAAGAGGTAAGAGTTTCTCTAAGAAAGAATGATGATAGTTAGGACACTACAGCAGAGTCAGAGAGTAGTAGAAGGTGATTTATAGCACATGAAAGAGTTTGAAGAATAAAGTATTTTAACCATTTCTGCATAGCTGGAGGAGCAATACTCATACCTGTTCCAATAACTTTTTTTTTTCTTCTTTATCCCTTGTTTATTTGAAAATTTTGGGATGAATTTTTCTTAAGGAGGGAAGATTGTAATAACCTGAAAATTTAAAATATAGATTTTATATTTTTTATATAGCATTTAAATTTTATTTTAATATTATTCTGTGATTTTAATATATTTTATAAGATTATTATAAAGTTTTAAATTTAATCTTTTGGATTATATTATAATTATATATATATATATATATATATATATATATATATATATATATATATATATATATATATATATATATATATATATATATATATAATGAATAAAATGAAAAGTTGATGGAAGTGACATTGCTACTGCTTGGGCAGCGTGAAATGCAAGAATTAAAAAAAAAAAAAAAGAGAGAATTTTGAAACAGACCCATGCAACCCCTCCCCCCACGCAACTCTCTCTTTCACCCACTCCTTCTCTCCCTTTCTTCACTTTTCCAGCCGGCAAAGGACATCACTGCCGACAATGAAGACTGGTGGGTCTCCAGCACATTCCGGTGAGCCTCAACGGCAGCAGGCAAGGCAGCAAAGGAGGCTGGTTTCAAAGAGAGAGGGAGGTGGACACATGTGCAAGGCTGCCACTTTTAAGCTTCATTCCAATATCATCTGGTGTTTATTTCTAACGAGGCTGGGCCCATTCAACTCTTGGCACAGCAAGCTTGAAGACCTGACCAGTCTCACCTCCAACGGTGGTCGGAGGGAGAAGATCCGGTGAGGGAAAGGTGGAAAAAAAAACATATGGGTTTCGAGCTTTTCGGCCATTTTTTGGGCAGTCTGACCTTCGGATCGGAAATTCGAGGCCACCGATGAACTCAAGGCAACGAAGCCTTCAAGATGAGACTGGCCCTGCTGCAATCGGACACCGTTTAAAAAAGGCGATCATCAGACGGTCCAGATCGCTTGGTGAGAATTTTGAGCTTTTCTAATTTCCAAAAATTAAAAATAATTTCATGATAATTATTAATAATTTTTTGGCATAATTTAGGTGCGAACGGATCGAAAATAGCTCACCGGCGCCGAGATCGCTTTTTCGGCTAGACCCGACTGTCCAGCGGCCTGTCTCGGAATATGGTTGATATTATAGTCAATCCTAGCATTTTCAGACGTTTTGGACGCATTTCAACTTTTAGATTTGACATAAGTAAATCTGAACTCTAAATTGCTCAATTTTTGCCTCATACTGGGTTTAGAATAAAATTCATAAAATATTCGTGGATGATCAGAAAATTTTGATTCCTTTTGCAATAGCCTTATAATAGTATTAATGACTGCGAGGCAAGTTTATAAAATTTTTAAAATTAGTTTGGATAGTTCTTAAAAAATATTAGTTTTAAGCCATATAATTGAATTGTCTGATATTGTGATTATTGTCTAGTTTGGAGAGCCCAGGAAGGGCCATATGATATTGATGAGATATGAGTTAAGCTTAGAAGTGTTATTTGAACCATTTTATAGGTTGGATAGGTCCTAGGTATAAGGAAAACTCTGTCGGATTTCCGACATGAATTAGGCTGTCTTTTATCTCTTTAAAGTCTTATTTTGAATTAGTACTAATAAATTTATAATATAATTAATTAGGTGGTCGATGTCAGCTATTTTTCCTCCACCCAACAGCCACAATAATTTCCGGTATACAATGAGTAGATATTAATTTTATTTATAATTTTAATGTTATTATTATGTTCAATACATGCTCATGCATTATTTATATATACATGTACGTAGTTAAATATTAGGCACGCCTTATATTGCATTTGTGCTTGATGAAATTGTTGTGATTATTGTTTGATGAAATTGTTGTGATTATTGTTTTATGGCGATCTGAAGCTGTGTATGTGTCACATATATGAATATAGGTAGGACGGGCAAATCGGTTTGAGCTAGCTTCGCTTGGGACCCGGTCCTTTTTGAGGAAGTCGGGGTGAGTACAGTTTTGAGTTGATCTCGCTGACCCCTGCATATGGATCATTAAGAGAAAGTTCGGCTCGAGTTAATCTCACTAGCAGGCTTTGGATTAAGAGAGCTGGGTAGGGGGATTAACTCCCCATATATGTATGTGTGAGTATAGATGTGATACACGGGTGTGTGAGTGCTCTAGATTGCCTTTGGTACAGTTATGACTTGACTTGTTTGAATTGTTTGAGGTAGTTGCATTGTTTTCATTCTTAAAGATTGCATTAGACTTAGAGAGTTATAGAAATTATATTTAAAATTAATATCTTACTCTATGAGTTGAACGCTTACACTTGTTCACCTTATTTTTCAGGCTATAGGAGGAGTCCTTTTTCAGAGTAACTTGCTTTCTTTCTCGCAGGTTTAACAACAGTTATTTATTTGTTTTATTATTTTCCAAATTTGACTTATAGAACTCTCATGTGTTAGCAATATTAGGGATCTTGTTAGAGACAGTGTTAAATTGAGTTATTGATTTTTACTGAATGAAAATTTTTATAATATATATAAATAATTTGTAAATAGTGGTAATATGGTTAAGCTGGGCACCCCTCGTTTTAGTAGTTGATAATCATCGAGTTGGGTTGATCTGAATTAAAATGAAATATTTTATTTTCATTTTATTTATATGTTGGGCCTTGGTTATCGATTTGAGAATAGTAAGACTTACTACGAGTCTCGGGGGCTTTATGCCAGCCCATGTTCTAGTGTCGATCCGGCCCATGGAATCAGGTCGTGACAAGAAATCAATATTTTCTAATATTATGAATAATGCAATAGTTAATTGAGGTTAATTATTTAAATAATGTGTTTTTTAAATTTTTTTATCAAAATAATGTGAATCATATACTATTTGTAAATGTAGTATCTGCTTGTAAAAATGCCAATTGAAAAAACAATTTCAATAGTTAACTAATAACTACAAAATCGTCAATTCAAGAAACAATTTTACTAACAAAGTCAGTAAATTTAATAGGAAAAGTCAGTAAAGTCAGTGTGTTAATGTTAGTGTCAGGGAGTTAGGGTGTTAGTGTGTCAACGTCAAGTATATAAAAAATTGCTAGTCAAACTAGCATTTTTAGAGTGTGTTAGATTACTTATGAAAATGCTATTTCAACTGGCATTTTTTTAAGCATGCATTAAAATTTATCAGAACTTTAGAATGCATGAAATGCATAAAATTTATTATCCCAATGACACACTAAACCTTCAATGCAAATTTAAATTTAATAAACATAACACATAAATTCTAATTAAATTGTGTATTTATAATTTTTATATCCCAATAATTAAAATGAAATATTAAATTTATTAAATTAAATTCTATATATTTTTTTAAAAAATTTATTAAGCTTTACATGCATAATACTAAAATTTTCAATTCTTTATTTTAATAAAATTATATATATTTTTTTAAAAATTTATGAAAACTTTACATGCGCAATATATATTGATAAAAATATCAATTTTGTATCTTCCTAATTTTTATTTTATAAAATTTTTTAAAAATTAACATTTTTATCACTAAAATTACAAAAAAGTTAGCATATATATCATAAAAATTTATACACGACATCAACATATTAGCAAAAGCATGTTTATTTTTTTTCCAATTATTACAAACTTAATAGCATAAAGAGTAAAATCACAATATTTCATATCATATAAACGTACTAATTTAAACTTTAACTAATTACAATAGTTTAAATATATAACACTAAATTTATTACAAAATTTGACATGCATATTAACAAAATTATCATAAATACAATATTAAATAAATATATCATAACAACTATCACAATAACATTTTATATTAAAATTAAAAATGTACCTTAATTGCAATATTTTCACTTGTTAATGTGAAAATCCAAGCAGAAATACAACTTGAAAAAATATATATATATATATATAATTATGTTGGATACAAAGAAAAAAAATTACTAGATACAAATAGAAAAAAAAAAGAAAAAAAAATAAAGAAAATGAGGGAAGAATAGCACACGTAATGCTTAAGGAATGAAAAGTTTTCAGTTTTGAAGACTTATTTATGACTTTTAAAGCTAGCAACAACTCACGGGCAATAAAAACTCACGCATGAGTAGAAGAAATAAATTTTCTACATCCTTGCAATATTTCTTTTCCAATGCACTGCTATAGGGTTGCAATTTGCTCTTGAAACCGCCGAAAGAAATGACAGTTTTAGTGTAAAAAATTGACATAATTAGTTGATATGACAATACGTGCAGGTGATGGAATGACACATAAAACTGTCAATTTGATTGGCTATTTTGAGAGCAATTTTGCTCTGCCTGTACTAACAAAAACGATGAAAACTTTAAACACGAAAACTTGTTCAAATGAATATACATGAAATTGTTTCTTCAATTAGCGATTTTTATGATATTATATTATTTTAGTAAATAATTTAAATTTTCACATTATTTTGATAAAATATTTTTAAATTCATATTATTTTCCGAGGATTTAACTCAAAATTATTTAGAATGGAGAAAGAAAATTCATATAGTCGATCCTAAATTCTTGGGATAAAGACTTAGTTGAGTTGAGTTGAGTTGAGTATTATTTAAATAATTAATTCAATTAATTAAGGGTATTGAAAAAAATTCATTGCTATTTATATGGAAAAGAAAAAGTGTAATGATCGGACTCCAACCACTAGAGGAATTGTCCACTTTGGCCATAAGCTTCACGGTTTTGTCCCATAAGTGGAATGGAGAACTTCCCAGGAGGTCACCCATCCTAAGATTTCTCTCAAGCGAGTACGCTTAACCCTGAAGTTCTTCTAACTCTCCAGGCCATTCCACCAAAAGGCGCCTTTAGTGATTAGTTCCCCCATTTTATATATCATTACTTTTTGGACTCAAGACCATTTTCGTGCTTTGTTGAAGTGGGATTTGCCTAAGGGAACTTTCTGCCCCCCTTTTGGGACTCAGCGTCCTCGTTGAGGTTTGCCCCACCATCGCCGAAGAGGACACGCGAGCGGCTCTGATACCAATTGTAACGATCGGGCTCCAACCACTAGAGGAATTGTCCGCTTTGGCCATAAGACTCACGGTTTTGTCCCATAGGTGGAATGGAGAACTTCCCAGGAGGTCACCCATCCTAGGATTTCTTTCAAGTGAGCACGCTTAACCCTGAAGTTCTTCCAACTCTCCAGGCCATTCCAATAAAAGGCGCTTTTAGTGATTAGTTTCCCTATTTTATATATCATTACTTTTTCAACCCAAGACCATCTCCGTGCTTTGTCGATGTGGGATTTGTCTAAGGGACCTTTAAATCTGTACAACTGCTCATGGCCAATTTACAAATGTACATACAGTTACATACATCAAAATAAATCTGTCCAGCACTGAGGGAAAAAAAGGTCCCTTAGGCAAATCCCACATCGACAAGGCACGGAGATGGTCTTGGGTTTAAAAAGTAATGATATATAAAATGGGGGAACTAATCACTAGAGACGCCTTTTGGTGGAATGGCTTGGAGAATTGAAAGAACTCCAGGGTTAAGCATGCTCGCTTGAGAGAAATCATAGGATGGGTGACCTCCTGGGAAGTTCTCCATTCCACCTATGGGACAAAACCGTGAGGCTTATGGCCAAAGCAGACAATTCCTCTAGTGGTTGGAGCCCGATCATTACAATTGGTATCAAAGCTGCTCGCGTGTCCTCTTGGGCGATGGTGGGGCAAACCTCAGCGAGAACGCTGACTTCCGAAAGGGGGGGGGGGGAGAAAGGTCCCTTAGTCAAATCTCACATCGACAAAGCACGGAGATGGTCTTGAGTTCAAAAAGTAATGATATGTAAAATGGAGGAACTAGTCACTAGAGATGCCTTTTGGTAGAATGGCCTAGAGAGTTGGAAGAACTCCAGGGTTAAGCGTGCTCGCTTGAGAGAAATCCTAGGATGGGTGACCTCTTGGGAAGTTCTCCATTCCACCTATGGGACAAAACCATGAGGCTTATGGCTAAAGCAATCAATTCCTCTAGTGGTTGGAGCCCGATCGTTACAAAACATGTACGTATACAAATTCTTCTCATGTGGAAACTCTTCAAGAATATTTGTTGGATTATGATTATAACTTATAGTGTTGTATATTATTACAACTAAAACATCAAGGAACAGTTCATGTCGTGTGACAATTCATTTGAGTGTTTAAGCTGAGGGTTAAGACTTTTGACACTTTTGAAGGTTTGAATTTATTGGTATGAATAGAACTAATTGGCTTTCATACATTCTATGCAGATGCAAAGAACAAGAATGTAGAGCATGGTTAAGATTTAATTACAATGGATTGTTAAATTAATGATGTTTAATTTCTTAAAATATGACTTGTTGTGCTTATCAATTTCTATTGCAATTATAGAAGAATATTGATTCATGTGTACCCATGAATGAATAATAGTCTAATGTACTTACTTTTTTGAGAAAAGTAGTCTAATTTATTTTTATGTCAACCATTTTATGAATTTTGAAATTCATCCCAAATGATTTGTTTTGTAGCCATACATTAATTCTCACCCAGTTTGCTCATTCTTCTTAGCATTATATCATATTTTCTCCACTTAATATTTGAAGTTAGCAAAAATTTTTGTTGTGTAGCAAGTTTTTTTTAAAAAAAAGAAAAAAAGAAAATAGACATTAAATCAAATAAGGTACATTAAGATCAATCAGAGAGGTAATAAATATAGAAGCCTCTTCAATCAAAATTTGATACCACTATTCTGTGTAGCAAATTAATGCCATGATTCTGTGTTATCTAGGCAAGATACCTTACAATTTCCTTACATTGCATCGGGTGTTTATGTATTTAGAATTGAGATCCTACTAAAACTTCTTAGATGGAGTTATCTGTCATGCAATAACTTTGATTCTGAAATTATTCCATCTACTATGGACCATAATATTTAGGTGAGATTGAGATTGCTTTTTTTAACATTGAAACACTACTCTTCTAAATGATCTTATTTTACTTCTAATCTTTCTTGTCTTGTATATATCGTGTGAATTTAGTTTAATCTCATAATTGAAATGTTGTATTTTTATTACTAGGCATATTCATTCAATGGTTATTAGGAAGACATTAGGACCAAAAAGTCATCTTTTGATGCTAATTTGACTCTCATAGAAAATATTATTTTATAATTATTTAAAATATTTATAGATACAAAGCTACACTAAAAATAAAAATTATATATAAAATAATTATTACAAATTAAATATATTTATAAATTACAAAATTATTTTTTATTATAATTATATAAAATTGTACCGCATGAGCATGCACAATATGCATAGACAACATGCAAAACATGTTAAATAATTCTAGTACTATTGAACAGATATTTGAGAGAAATTTATAATGTGAGTACACGTGTATTTATATATTGCAAAGATGATAGTTGTGTTGGCAATTAATTAAATATAAATATATTTTTATAATAATATTTCTAAATTATATATATATATTTTTAAATAATTAGAAAATTTGAATTATAAATTTAAATTATATAAAATTAAATAAAATTGAGTATTATTTTAAATAATCGAGCACAAATTAAATGAATTTTAATTAAAATTAAAATAAATTTTAATATTAAAATTTTAATAAAGTTCGAATTTAGGTCTACACGTTCTCAACCGAGTGTCTCCAATTAAAAACAACTAATTCTAAAATAAAATTTTAAAAATTTGATTTTACACAAACCATTTTACAAATCCAGTCCTTCAATTTCCTGTTATTTCCGTTGTAATGATCCTGCAACCTACCCAGTACCCACATCCACATACACATCTACACGTTGTAGATTATGTACTGTATTTTCTGTTTTTTTTTTTCCCTCGCAGCTTCTCTAGTTTTCCCATTTTCTTTCCTAAAAAGAAAAAAAATTTATTCTTGCCTTTGAAATCAAGACCATATTTTTTTTCTGGGTCTTTGCTGCTCTGATCGATCAGTTTGCTCATCATCGAGGAAATGTTGGTTAATATGGACAAATTTGGGATTTTAGGTCCCAAAATTTGATGGTTTTTGCACATTGTCCTGTTCATTTGTGATATTTGGTTCATCGTCAACTCGATCTCTTTGGACCAATCAAGGTTTGAGTTCTTTTTCCGTAATTTGATCTACATTGGTGCCTTTCTGAAGATTTTTGCACATTTGTCTTTGCATGCTCTGTTGGATTTTGAGCTTGTTTTATGTCCTTTGAGATCACTTAAAGCTCTGATGGATTCCTACGAGGAATTATAGAATTTTGTGAAGTTCACATTGATACGTCAAAAGGGTTTTGTTTTGAAGATTTGGACACTGTTAGTTTTGCTCGGTTAACTGGCTTTTCAGATAAGTTATGAGGTGTTTTTGATAAGTTATGAGAGATTGTTGGGTTTTGTAGGATATTTGATTTTCTTCGGTGTTTGCTGGGGCTTTTAAAATGAAGAGGTTAAAAAGTGAACCTCCTAGTGGTAGGAGGTGCAAATTGTCACATTTCTTACTGGGTATTGGAGCATTATACTTGGTGTTTTTAGCATTAAAATTTCCGCACTTTTTAGAGATTGCAGCAATGTTGAGTGGAGATGATAGTTATGTTGGACTAGATGCGGCTGCAGCAGAAGATATGGAAGATTCGGATTTAAGCAAGCCAATTTTCAGCTCTGTTTATAAGGATACATTCCACCGGAAATTGGAAGATAACCTAAACCAAAATGCACCAAGGATGCCTAGTAAGGAACCTTTGCAAGAAGTAAAAGAAGTGTCTAAGCCTATAAAGCCACTTCAGCACCGATATGGACGAATAACAGGAGAGATTATGAGACGAAGGAATAGAACTAGTGATTTGTCAGTGCTTGAGAAACTAGCAGAAGAGGCTTGGATTTTGGGATTGAAGGCATGGGGAGAAGTGGAGAAGTATGATGAAAAGGAGATTGCACAAAATTCCGTATATGAGGGGAAGCCTGAGTCATGCCCCTCATGGTTATCAATAAGTGGGGAGGAGTTGGTTGGGGGGGAAAAGATGATGTTCCTTCCATGTGGTTTAGCTGCAGGGTCTTCCATAACAGTGGTGGGAACACCTCATTATGCACATGAGGAGTATGTACCTCAGCTGGCAAGATTGAGAGCTGGTTATGGCTTTGTTAAGGTTTCACAGTTTATGATTGAGTTGCAAGGGCTAAAGGCAGTTGATGGGGAGGATCCACCAAAAATTTTACACTTGAATCCACGGTTAAGAGGAGACTGGAGTAAGCAACCAGTTATTGAGCATAACACCTGCTATAGGATGCAATGGGGTGGAGCTCAGAGGTGCGATGGTTTGCCATCCAAGAAAGATGAAGACATGCTGGGTAAAAGCTTTTAGGGTTTAAATATCTTCATCATTTTTTGATTTCCCCTATTTGCAAATTATGCCAAATACATTAGGGTTCATGGCATAGATGAAATAAATACATCGATTAGATGAAAATAAATGTGACAATAATAACTAAGTGTAGTTTTGTATCAAAGGGAGAAAATTATTGATCTTTTGTTTATATCCCCTAGATAATATTCTAAGATGGGGGCAGGGTGGATTTATTTATGCTTTTTTTTTTTGTTAAATTTGGATTTTATCTCTATTGATCAATTGGAGGCATGAAAATTTTATATACACAATAGGAAGCCCTTTGAGGTTTTGAACAAAACCACATATCCATGAGATTGAGTCCCCAAGAGTTCTTACTGTGAAGTTTTAGACGTCTTATGGACTCTCATCAAGATAGTTATGTGTGAGATACTGCTTGTAATGTCTTATCAAGTTTTATATTCTCTACTGTTTAGGCCTTATTTGTTTTTGCAGTTAACACAAATTATCATTTTAAATGTCTCAGTTGAGTTGCAAGATCTATTCAGGTCAAACTTATATTGCTTTATCTTTCCCTGCTAGGCACCATGACATATGACATATTGTTTTGATATGTTAGGTCATATGATATTGTTTTGTTCATGCACTTTCTGAGAGTTGCACACACTCACATGCACATGTGCTGAAGTCCTTGGTGAACTTTAGTCCTGTCAACTCCATGTCACACCACTGAGCTGTAACATATTTCTAAATTCTAATACATATATTTGGCAGTGGATGGATTTATGAGATGTGAGAAATGGATGCGAAATGACATTGTAGATTCTAAAGAGTCCAAGACAACATCATGGTTCAAGAGATTCATAGGGCGTAAACAAAAGCCAGAAGTGACCTGGCCATTTCCTTTTGTGGAGGGACGATTGTTTATCCTGACATTGCGTGCTGGTGTTGATGGCTACCATATTAATGTCGGGGGTCGACATGTGACCTCATTTCCATATCGTCCGGTATGTTGTTAAAGATGAGGAAAAAGTGATGTTTACCTCTCATGACTGCTCTTATGTATCTGTCCTAGTCATATGACAAAAGTTGACTCTGTAGATCTATACAACATGGTTGCACATCTGATTTCGTGTTTTATTCTATATTCTAATAGTTTGAACTATTGCAGAGAAATGGTCGTTTTGAATTGTCTGCCTTTTTACATTATTTTCTTTGAAGGTTTCCTTCATTCATTGTTCACTTTCCATGTTCTAAGCTTGTTGCTCTTCCTTTTAAGGTTTTTGATTATTCTTTTTCTTTCCCCTTGTCCATGTACTGGCTTGGTTTAATTGTAGGTTTCTGTATAAATGTTCTTACTACCTTTAATTGTTACTACCTTTAATTGTTATAAATCATAAAAAATACATCTTTTTGTTCAACTGTTCGGTACCTTGACTTCATTAAGCTTGAAAATGATGTCTTATGAAATTTTGTGTACCTTCAGGGATTTACCCTCGAAGATGCAACAGGATTAGCTATCAAAGGAGATTTAGATGTCCATTCAGTTTATGCCACCTCTCTTCCTAGCTCTCATCCAAGTTTCTCTCCTCAAAGGGTGTTGGAAATGTCAAAGAAGTGGAAAGCTCTTCCTTTACCGAAGAGTCCTGTTCAACTTTTTGTTGGGATCCTTTCTGCTACGAATCACTTTGCAGAACGTATGGCAGTGAGAAAAACTTGGATGCAATCATCACCAATCAAGTCTTCAAATGTAGTAGTTCGTTTCTTTGTTGCGTTGGTAAGATCATTTAATATAGTTATGAAGTCAAAAAGTAGTTAGATTATGGGATCAACTTGATCTCCAATGCCACCCTTTGACCTGTGAGTACTGAACACATAACAAATGAATGGCGTCATTGCTGATTTAAGTGACACTGAGAATTAGAAATGTTCTAGGTCTTTAATATTCTCAGTAGAGGGAGGATACCATATAAGGGTCGACGTTCATGTGGGTTCCAGAAACACAGATATTAAAAGGGTCAGTTCACCTGCAATGGTTGTTTGAAGACTCTGATTTGAATTATTAGTGTTCTAATCATGGCTTATTAGCAGAACTATAGATGTGAACAATTATTGATTCTAGGATTAATTAATTTGGTGGATCATTTCAGACTAATTTAGTTCTTTGAGGATAAATCTGTGAACATTAACAGTTGACTTTAAATTCCCTTGACAAAAACCTAGTTGTTGTATGGAACTATGGATTAAAGTTTAGTTTATCCATTCCTATCTAGTGTATGAGTTGTTTTATGCTGGTCTTGTGGTTCTAAACTTTCATATATATAGGTTTTTCATGGATATATGAACTTGAGGTGACAAAATTGTCTATCAAGTATTGTACAATAATGGACACTGTGTCATATGTTATATGGATAAATTTGTATTTGTTAAATTCTCATTTTTGTTTCTGCCATTTTATTGCCACCGTTTTAATTATATTTATATGCACAACTGGAATGCACTTATGATTGCAGAGCCCCAGGAAGGAAGTGAATGCAGTGTTGAAGAAAGAGGCTTCTTATTTTGGTGATATTGTGATATTGCCATTTATGGATCGCTATGAACTTGTGGTTCTTAAAACTGTTGCTATTTGTGAGTTCGGGGTAAGTCCACTTTATCCATTGTTGTCTTTCATTGAATATCTTCAATAGGATTTTTTGAGTCTATTTACTTTTTTTGAGTGTTCAGTTTTCTGAATTAACCACATATATCTTCTTTACAGGTTCAGAATGTTTCTGCTGCATATGTCATGAAATGTGATGATGACACATTTGTTAGGGTGGACACTGTCCTGAAGGAAATTAATGGTATATCTCCCAAAAAGTCTCTTTATATGGGCAATCTCAACCTCTTACATCGACCGCTGAGAACTGGAAAATGGGCAGTCACTTTTGAGGTTTTCTTTCTACTTCTTTCCATTTTCTTCTAGTGATAAATTTGATCTAGGGAAGGGAGAGGGGTGAATGGGGAAAATTTGTTAGAAACTATCAATAAAACATAAATCCAGTGATATTATTTAGTATCTCAGTTAACATAACATTATGCAAACATAACATTATGCATTAGTGAGAAGCGGTGAAAGAAGTTCTAATTTCTTATCTCTGTGCAAAATCCCTTGCTGTACAAAAAACAATTTTGGTATCAGCAGTTACAACTTTGGCATTACTTGGATCGGTTGTCGCCATCATTTGCAACCTTCATATTAGAAGGGGGATTCTTGGCTGCATTTCTAACATTGTTTGAAGAGTTGCCTTGGTATTTATTTCCTACAATTGTAACTCTAAATCAAATTTGGCAATACATAAAATGAAACAGGTATGGGTCCAGAAACTTCTGTGAGGTAGAAGTGACATAGGACAGATTTGAATGTGCTTTTTATAGGCTGGGAAAATTGTGGTCAAGGGTTTGGAATTGAAAGATAAATTGGTTGCTTCTCATATCAAAATGCAACCAATAGGTAGGAGCCTGCATACACAACAAAAACAAGAACAAGTAGGCAAGACAAGACAAGAGAGAGAACTCATTTTGCATGCATGCCTTCAACTGCAAATTAAAAGACTTACATTTCATTTAATAAAAATTCTTGCAAATTAAGGAGTTTGTTAATGTCTATAGATTTTCACACTTTTTCTAAGTACGTAAAAGCTTACTTTGAACTCAAGGAAACAATTCTAAAATTCCTAGAAATCACTAGTATAGTCTTTGTTTAAAAAATTGTACAAACTAAAAACATAACGGAATTCCTGAAATTACAGATTTGTGCCTGCTTACAAAGTTACATATCACTAAAACTAATAATATGGTACTCAACTCAACTAGGCCTTAGTCTCAAAATCTAATCTAAAAGTATAAACATTCTTTATCCCTACGTTATTTCTTAAATTTGATTGGATTTTTACCTGATGTGACAGGAGTGGCCAGAAGCGGTATATCCTCCTTATGCCAATGGGCCTGGATATGTAATTTCCAGTGACATTGCTAAATTTGTCATTTCGCAACATGACAATCAAAGCCTGAGGGTTAGTGATACTTTAATTTTATCTGATATCATCGTCAGGACTCAGGAGTGGAATAGCCTCTTTCTATCTCTACTTCTTCCTTGTTAATCATTACCCCTTGTTCAGTTTGCTTGGTTCCTAAAAGTGTATATTGTTACATTCTGGTTGCAGCTTTTCAAAATGGAAGACGTCAGTATGGGAATGTGGGTTGAACAATTTAACAGTTCCAAGCCCGTGCAGTATTCCCACAATTGGAAATTTTGTCAGTACGGATGCATGGAGAACTATTACACTGCACATTATCAATCCCCAAGACAGATGATCTGTCTGTGGGACAAGCTGGCGAGAGGTAGAGCTCATTGTTGCAACTTTAGATGATGACTGCCTTACCACAAGTCCTCCAGAAGATAACAGCAGGCCACACTGCATTAGCTGATCAGAACTCATCTTCTTGTTCCTGTCTCCCCACATGTTGCTGATTCTTGTGCATTTAACTGGGTTGCAGAGATGGCAGTGTATTGAGTTACAGCTATTATTTTGGAAGAACGTGGACTGTTTCATGTTGTAATTGAGAATGATTCATACTTAGGTCAACGCATTTTGGCTTGAACTAAAAGCAGAGAAAATTTGTAGAAGTATATTTGTATATCTTGTATGACATACGCTCAAATTTGGTTGGCAAGTGGCAGCAAGAAGCCTTAAAATCAATCCAACTTTGACTTAACCGTATTTTCCTTTCTTTCAGATGATCTCCCACTTTTTTTATGAACATTGTTCACCATTTGCTTGCAAGCTTTGTTAATTATTGTTTAAAATTTCTCTATTTTAATCAAACTGAATTGCTGATTTTAATCTGATATGATTTAATGTTCAATGAGAGAACAATCAAACCGAATTGAAAAAATAAAATTTTCAAAATAAAAACTGAACTGAAATAAGAAAAAAAAATTGATTATATCAGTTTTTTCAATTTTAGTCAAATAGAATTTCTGTACTTGAAATGATCAAAACCTAGGACTAGGATAACCCATAAGAGTACAGTTGTTTAGATGCTGATACTGTAACTATTAACTAACAATTATAATAGGTAAAGCGACACGATGTTCATCCACCAAATCTTCAGGAACTACCACTTGTCTTAAAGCCTTTTCCCTCTCTCTTACAATCTAAAATCAGTTTCGTCTGGGGAGAGGTCTGGCTTCTAGGCCGTCAACCCTCTCCCCCATCTATTATTATTATTATTATTATTGTTTTAGTGAGAGCATGACTCTCTCTGGTGGGGAAGATTTTCTTTCCTCTTTTGTATCTGTGATTAGTTTTGTTTGTGTTTGTTAGTTGTTGGTCTGCAAGTGCTCTGCTTCAGTGTGAGGTTTTGGTGCAGATCGGAGCATGTGGTTTGGTTCTGACATTAGGGAGCTCTCCCCAGTTACGGCAATGTTTATGGTTTAGATTGGCCATCATATGTCGGGGCTATAGGAGAATGAGACGCCGTTGCTTCTGCCTTGCAATTCCCAGTTCTTCTGACAATGGTCCTAACCCTTTGGTGCATCTGGTGTTTGCTTCTTAACTCCCTATTCTGTTTCCATTTTGTGTGGAGATTGATGCATATGGGTAAGGAGTAGGACTCCCAGTTTCGATTTTGCAATTTCCTTCTGACTGATTCAGGCTCCTTCGGCTGGTTCTGCTAGTAGAAGACGTCGCCCCTGAAGGCTTCCGAGAGGTGTTTCGAGTCAATCCGGTTGTCTTTGGGTCCTTTGTTGTCTGGGCTTGAGGGACTTTTGTAGTTTTTTTGGGTTTTTGGGCTTTGTAATCCTTATCACCGTGTAATGCAAATATCGTTTCTAACAATAAAAAAAAAAGTGACATGGAAAATTTCCTTACATTTTGATTTTGATTTTATATATGGTATCAAATCAACAATGTCTAGAGCTTATAATAAAATTTATAATGGAAAGTCTAGACATATTAGCTTAAGACATGAGTATGTAAGATAATTAATCTCTGATGGAATTATTACTATTACTTATGTCAAGTCTTGTAATAATCTGACAGGTCCGTTTACAAAAGGGCTCTCGAGAGATATGATAAAAAATACATGTGCTGGATTAGGATTAAAAATTTTCCATTAAATTTACTAATGATGGGAACCCTACTTTATAGCATTATTACTAAATAAAGTTTAAAGGGTAACAACAAGTCATTAGTAAATGTTGTAATTAAATACTTAGTGTATTAAGTTAATGGAATGAGAATGAATATTTATACTCTTAATGAAGTTTAAAATTATTACAAAGGAAACTTCACCTATATGAACATAGGAAAACAAAAGTGTAGAATAACTTTTCTAACATGAAAATAGGAGGTAGCACAAGGCCATATTCGTGCTAAAATTTTGGTGAATTTTTTAAGTCGAACTAATTGATTCGTGTGTGTAGTATTTCTGGTTCTATTTAATAGGAATCTAGGTTTAAGCTAAGACCGTTATGATTTCTTTAGAACTTTGAAATACTTACACTAAGGAAAAGTTTAAATCGAAAGATACTTTTCATTATGCATGAAACAATGGGATCTAACAATACAAGCTAAGTGGGGGATTGTTATAAATAGCTTGTATGTTAGACAGTATAGAGAGAAAGAATTTCTATATTGTTAAAATATAAGGGAATGACAATAGTGAAATATGTATAGAATTATATATATATAATTCAATATATATTATTCTATTATGGCACTTGGTACGTATATGTGTGAAATAAAATAATTATCATATTGTAATTTTCGTAAATAAATTACGAACATATGTGTTTATTAACAAGTAGATGTGTCTGTTAATAGACAGACATGTCAATTCTATACAAACAGTCACAATTGTTTGTATAGGTGTCTGTTAATAAACAGACATATCTATTCTATACAAAAGTCATAACTATTTGTATAGGTGTCTGTTAATAAACAGATATATCTATACAAATAGTTACAATTATTTGTATAGGTAACTTTTAATAAACAGACATGTCTATTACACAAATAGTTGTATCTATTGGAGATAGACATATGTGTCTATCTAGTAAAGGTGCTATGACTTTTTATTCTTTATAAATATGGATGAGTTTTTTCAATCCAGATATACTATTTCTGCTTCTTCTTCTTTTCTTCTAATCTCTCTAAATTCAGTTCATATAAAGAGTTCTTAAGGGAAATCTTCAGGAGTTGCTGTCTGCAGATTTCAGGCTTTATTGTATCCTGGAGGTATATTACCATAACTTTGCAGCAATCTAGTGGGGGCAATTAATACCTTAAAGAGAGTGATTTATCACGCCTCAAAGTCTATTCTACACCTACTACCTCAACAGTAGCTAGTTCAAGGGAACTTCAAAGCGATCAACACCGATGATAGTTGGCGAGCAAGGTTGTGAGCTCTATCAAACCAAAAGAAATGCAAAGTCGTGGAGGTGCAAGGAAGGCCAACTAGAAAGGGGGCGACGTAGAGCTCTTTGGTTCCCTTCCAACCTTTATGAGTCAGCCACTGGATGGTGGGATAAACTCTAAAGATTACATTATCCAAAGACAAGGAAAGCCTCCCAAACCCCAATACCAAGGAACCACAAACAACAAAGAGGCACCTAGCTTCAGCAACCATAACCCAAAGCAGTAGGGGTGCCATAGCTGGACAACAAGCCGATTTGTCAGATTCTTTCACATTTGAACCTCCCAGCCTACATGCAACGCCCCACACAAAGCAAGAAAAACACCGACGGTGGATCTAACCAACCCTTCACCAATTTGCCCCAAATCCACTAAACGAAATACATACCTTATTTATGCACACAACCTCATCTAGAAGTAAGGAGGGCAAATCCACTTTAGTGACAGAGGAGGGAGGTCTCTAAGGCAGGGAAACGGTTGAACAACAGTTAAGAAGGCCGAGTGCCTCAGGAAGAATGAACTGCATGAGATCTATACAAGATAGAGAGAGAAGTTGACAAGTCCTCTAGATCAAGTTGATTCAGGCAACAACTATGTCTTGAAAGTCTTAAGCATTTATAGCTTTTGTTTTAGTTTGTTAATTGAATTATTTTTATAGAAATGGTTGAGAAATCAACTTAATCCACAATGAACGTGTGGATCGATGTGGGTAGTAAGGCCTCTTAGATTATTAAGCCACTTTATTAGAATGCCTCTTAGATTATTTTCATAAGAGAATATGAAAGTTTGAAATTTAAATTTTAAGTTGTTTCTGCTGCATTTATTATAATCACAAATTTTAATATAAATAATAAGTCTCAATACAAATATGTCACAAGTTCCGATATATATCCAACTATTTCTCATGCATCTAAATAAACATATTTCTCTCTACTCTCATAAAAAGATGATTTAATCATGCAAATTAAATATATTCATGTAAATTAAATTAAAAAAAATCATTTAAATTAAAAATTATTTTAAAATAAAAATAAATAATATATTTTCATTTAAATGTGTTAATTAATATTAAAAAAAAACAACACAACATATATTATTTTATTATATTTTAACAAATGATCAATTTGAATTTAAATTAATTAAATTGACTCACATAAAAAAAATGATTTCATGTCATATAAATAAAAAATATATTTTTACTCTATTTTCTCAATTAAAGGTTTAATTGCTTAAAACATATATATGCTCAATATAATATTGCAGATTCACTCAATTAAATGCTTAGTTGATTAAAAAATGATGCATGCTCAAATTGATTTAATTGACTTAAATATATATTCAATTAAATCAATTAAATGATAATTATTACAATTAACTCAAATATATATTATCAATGTGATATTACACATAATCAATTGATTAAATTGACTAAATTAAATATTTAATCGATTAAAATATATAATCAATGTGACATGTCATATACTCAAATTGATTCAATTGACTCAAATTTACATTCAGTTGAATCAATTAAATGATAAGTGTCACAATTGACTCTAATATATATGATTAATATGACATTGCAAATAATCAATTGATTAAATTGACTCAATTAACTTTATATACTCTCTCTGTCTCTCTATAAATTGTATAATTTTAACCACCCTTTGTCCTATAAGTTTATAATTAGTCGCGACTTCCTGTAACCTTATGTGGAGAGTTTTTTATACCCTTTATATCAAATGTATATGTTATTAAAATTTAAATATAATTTAAGACAATTATAATTGTATGCTTTACAAAATTACTTTATCTTTAAAGTAAGACTCTAATGTGCTAGAAGACATATAACTCTCTATATATACTTAATTTTTATACGTATGTAATTGTTCCTTTTTTAACACATAATGCACTGTTTGATTCGTAAAGATGGAGTTTCTTCCGAGTGTATGGAGAAGAATATAATTTATTTTTTATCTTAAAAATGAAAACATATTTATTACTATTTTCTTTAAAAAAAAAAAAGAATCAATGAATATAGTTACAGAAAAATTGTGGGAATAAAAGGTGAAAAAGGAAAAAGAAACTTTACCTTGAAAAATATAGAGAATAAATAAGACATTTCATAACTATCGTCCACATTAAACTATATCAATTTCATCCCTCAATCACCGTCCTTACTTCTATTGTTGTTTTTGGCCCATAATTGCTTGCCGTTTACCTAGGGAATTTAGTGCTGTTAAGAACCTGTGAGGCTTTGTTTTATTAAGTTGTAAATCAGGTTGTTTGTAGCTACGTAGTGTATTAAAATATACTATCTTGTTATTGTCAAGTAGTCTTTTCATAGCCAAATGATAGATACTTTCTTCATCTTCTCATCTCACCTACACGAGTTAAATAAATAGCATATAAATTTATTTTCAATTTCATTTTAAGTTGCTTCATTGATGCTTATATATTTATTTTTTAATATATCTTCTAAAATATATATTTTTTTCTACAGATTTATAAAGGAATACTACCAGTCTCTTCATAATTATGGACTTCAGTTAGTAGATATTCAAGTCTAATTTTATAAATTTAATTATGAATATACAATCAAAGATATTAAATAATTGATTTCTCGGCTTATACTATGATAATTGAACTACTACTCTGCTGGAACCACTTGGCAAGGTACATGACCGTAAGTTGGGCAATGGTAAGTTACCATAACCTAATTTGTTATTTAATGACAGATAAAAATTGTCATTTTATTGAAAAAGAAAATTGACTTAAATACTTATATAGATGTGAAAACTAATTTTTATATTTATAGAAGAATTATATATATATATATGTTAATTATTTTTTCAAATACATCTATCGAATAATCTCAATCATCATGTGAACACACCATTAAACGGTACAATGCACTTAATTCTGCATTAGTAAGGAAGCTGACACCTCCCCAATCTGTTAATGTCAAATTAATTTAGTTAGATAAACTCCGTTTATTGTCATAAATAATTTGGCTATTCTAATATATTAAGGGTATATAAGTGTAAAATTTTCACACTAAAAAAAGATGTGGTGAGTGAAAGACATATAAATAAAAAGTATCTATCACTTTGAGGTTTTAAATTAAATATGATGTCAAATCCATGAATTAAGATATGTGTTGAAAACTTACATTATTATCCACATTAACTTAGAGTAAAAATTTTACATTAGTTGTAAGATTTAAGTAAATTTTTTTCCTTTAAGTAATTCTTTAAAGTGAAATTAAATTTAATCTATATTTTTTGTGTTATTAAAATCTAACCGCTTCACTGTTTAAACTCAACAATCTAAAAGTAAAAAAATTTATACTTTAATTAAAGTGTTGAAGTGCACATTGGAGGCTTTTGGTAGAGGCAATGCATGTGCAGCACTTGTGTCCATCTAGCCACCAATAAATGAAATGACAAATACTCTACGCTTTAATATCGATTTAACATTTTCTCACATACTTGGAAATATAAATGGACAATTGAACACCAGAAGTAACCACCTTTAACCATTTCCACTAATTTCTCTTATTGTTTCCCTTTCCAAAATGAGCAGCCGTGAGTTCAACCAAGAATTTGAACAAGAATCTTCCTTCAACAATCAAGCTATGAACCCTTTATGCCATGAGGAATTCAGAAGGAAAGCTCACATGATCGTAGACTTCATCGCCGATTATTATATGAACATCGAGAAATACCCAGTTCTAAGCCAAGTTGAGCCGGGTTATCTTCGAAAACGTTTGCCTGAATCTGCGCCTTATAATCCTGAACCGATAGAAACAATCCTTAAAGATGTGCAAAAACATATAATTCCTGGCATTACACACTGGCAGAGTCCTAACTACTTTGCATACTTCCCATCAAGTGGCAGCACTGCAGGTTTTCTCGGTGAAATGCTTAGCAGTGGCTTTAATGTTGTGGGTTTCAACTGGGCGTCATCACCAGCTGCAACTGAGCTAGAAAGCATTGTGATGGACTGGCTTGGAGAAATGCTTGAGCTTCCAAGATCTTTCCTCTTCTCTGGAAATGGTGGGGGTGTTATCCAAGGCACTACCTGCGAAGCCATTTTGTGCACCCTCATTGCTGCCAGAGATCAAATGATAAGCCGGGTTGGAAAGGAGAAAATCGGGAAGCTAGTTGTTTATGGTTCAGATCAAACACATTTCGCATTCCTAAAGGCAGCTCAAATTGCTGGAATCCATCCTGAGAATATTCGAGCCATTAAGACCACTAAAGCAACATTGTTTGCGCTGTCCTCTGATTCATTCAGCTTGTCTGTTCGATCAGATTTAGAAGCCGGCCTGATCCCTTTGTTTCTCTGCGCCACTGTGGGTACAACTGCAACCACTACTGTTGATCCACTGAGACCATTATGCGAAGTGGCAAACCAACACAGCGTATGGGTTCATGTAGATGCTGCTTACGCTGGGAACGCGTGTATATGCCCAGAGTTTAATCATTTTCTTGACGGGGTAGAGGGTGCAAACTCGTTTAGTCTCAATGCTCATAAATGGTTCTTTACCACTTTGGATTGCTGCTGCCTCTGGGTGAAGGATCCATGTGCTCTTGTAAGGTCGCTCTCAACAAATCATGAGCTCCTAAGGAATAAAGCTTCTGATTCAGCACAGGTAGTGGACTACAAAGACTGGCAAATAGCCCTAAGCCGGAAGTTTCGATCCATGAAACTCTGGCTTGTGTTGAGAAGTTACGGTGTGACCAACCTCAGAAACTTCCTCAGACGCCATGTCGAAATGGCCAAGCTTTTTGAAGGATATGTAGCGGAGGACAACAGATTTGAGATAGTGGTGCCCAGAAATTTTGCAACGGTTTGCTTCAGGATTCAGCCGGGGGCAATTGCAGTGGCAAATGGGAAGCTCCATGATCAAGATATACTTGCGAATGAGCTGAATAGAAAATTACTGGAGTCCGTTAACGCTTCAGGCTGCATTTACCTGACTCATGCTATTGTTGGGGAAGTTTATATCTTACGGTTTGCTGTTGGTGCTACTCTTACAGAAGATCGGCATGTGATTATGGCCTGGAAGGTAGTGCAAGATCATGCAGATTATGCAATCCGTCAGTTTCAGTTTAAACTGAATCAAGTTGATTAAATCGAACTCCTCGTTATTTAAAACTGATAATTATATTCGTTCAGAAATAGATGAAAAATAAAACTGTATTCTACTATATTATAGTTTATGGGTCAACGTAATATGCGTATCCAGTTCTGACAATACATAACATTGTCCTTAGCTTTTCAAGAAACAGAGAACAGTAGCAGATCGGAGAAGCTTGGCGCAATAGCTTCTCACTTTTAATTCACACAAACCAGCGCTCTTATAGGCTCGTGTTCTCTGCATTTGGTTCTTTGCTTCACTCCATATTTTAAATTTTGGATTGACCGGAGTCAGGAGGGGGAGATGCAGTTTCATCCAGTTGGATTTTGAGTTGGTGGGTGGCTTATCTCGGAGAGAGCAGAGAGAGAATAGAAAGAGAGGAGAGAGAAAAAAATATATTTTTATTTATAAACGAAATAAAATATTAATTTTTATTAATTAAGTAAAATTATGATAAAATAATTTAATTTGAACAATTGAAATCTTGTGCAAATATTTTTTTTATAACTTAGTCCTTATTAATAATCAGTAAATAATTTTAATATTTAAAATTTAAGAGATATTTTTATTTAAAGTAGTGCTAAATAGCTCAAATTGACTCAATTCAAATATATTAATTATACCATGAATTAATGAGAGTAATAAAAAGAAATATTTTTATAACTAATATATCCTTATAGAAAGGCTTAATGGCTTGAAGGTAGTTTTTTAGTACCGTACATCATGCATGCATTGATTACAATATAACCTTGTAGATTATTATTGTGAAAATTGAATTAATCTGATTGGTTAGGCTGATTTAATTAGAAATTAGATCAGTAATTAATTTAATTTAAGTGTTAAATTTAAATTTCATAAAATCAAAGTAAATTAGTGTAAACCACTCAAGTAATCAATGGATAAGAAATCTTGAAATCACTTTAACAAAAAAAAAATGTCAAAGTAATCAATGAATCAAGAATCTTGAAATCACTTTAACACAAAAAAAATGTCAAGCGAAGGCACTAGGGTTAGATCCTAGCACCTCTAAAGATACTTTGTAAACAATGACCATACCATCAAATGCGACACCTTACAGGTTCAATACAATAAATATATATACTATAGTAGTTACTTATTATTAGTTACTTATTATGTAAATTATCTCTTTTATTAAATTATATTATATTAATATGCAATCATTAATAATTATTATCCTTAAAAAAATTAGCTTCACTCACTTATAATTTAAATATTTAGTAAAATCAACAATTTATTTTACTAATACGTTAAATTTAATTATTAAATTATCGTTCTATTTTATCATTTTTTAAATAGTAAAAAGTATATAAAATTTTTCCAATTATTGTGTTTTATAATTTTAATATATTAAAATTTATATTTCATTAATATGAATAAATTTATTATTATAAAATTTTTTACAAATATAATATTATTTTAAATTTATTTATTTTCTAAAAAATATTTAAATATTTAAAACTTAACTAAATTTATTTTAATAATTATTTGTAAAATGTATAAAATTATTAATTGTAATATAAACATTATTATTAATCATATAATATTTATTTATTAATACATCGATTAAACCTTGGTTGAATTTTAAACTCTTAACTCTTTATCTTTACTAGTTCAATAACTGGACCGATTTTTAAACCTTATCCAATATATGCTATAAATTGGTTTATGGGCCATATCACCTTTACAATATATACTATTTAAATATATATAATACATAAGGGTATAATAATATTTATTATTTAATTATAATTTTAATATTAAATTTTAAAATTGTAAATCATATACACAAACACAATTAGATTATGCTTAAAGCCACCATATGCAATTGTTTTGGTATTGCTTCTAATCCATTTCTTCAATTATAATTCTTATACATATATATATATATCAACTAAGGTATCCTATCTCTCTCCTCTTGGACTTTATGGTATAGACATTAAAATTAAATTTTATTTATTTAAAATATAATATATAAATTTTAAAAATATTATTATAAAAATTATATTTTATATTTAATTAATTATTTATATAAACTAGTTTGAATAATGGATATTTAATTAATTATTTATATAAACTGATTTGAATAGTGAATATCTAACATATAAAACTCAAACTCGACTTGAACATTCAGTATGTTTGATGTTATTGATGAAGGAAGAGGAAAAGAAATAGGGTTCTATAAATAAGGAAATGAATATTGTGGTCGAATGAGTTCAATATGAGTTAATATTAAAGTTCTTCAAACCCGATTCAGTCATTGAATTAGTAAAAAAGAGAGTTAAGGGTTTAAGATTCAAGATCGGTTAAATCGATATTTAATCAATGTAAATATTAATATATAAATTAATAATATTTTAAAAACAATAATAATATATTATTATAATTAATAGGTTGATATAATTTACAAATAATTATTATCTTATAATAAAAGAAATATTTATAGTAAAAATTAAAATAATCATTTTAATACCAATAAAGATAAATTTTAATATATTGTAATTTTATACATTAAATAATTGAATAAGAAACTAATTAAATAATTTAAATTAGTATTAAAATAATTATCTATACCTTAAATGTCAAAAGGCACATATTGATTAGGTGAAAATGTTCTTTTATTTTCCCCTCACAAGTCGAGAGTTCGAAACCTGCTCACTTTTTTTTTTTTCCAAATGAAAAAGACTTGTAATGTCACGACCCAACCAATGGGCCGGCATAAAGCCCCCAAGGCCCGTAGTAAGCCTTACTGTTCTCAAATCCATAACCAAGGCCCAACATGTAAATAAAATAAAATAAAATAAAATATTTTTATTCGGGTCAACCCAACCCGATAGCCATCAAAAACTGAAATAAGGGGAGCCTCGCTCAACACTGTTACCTCATTTACAAACTGTTTAAATACCATACAAATATTCATTTATTAGTCTCAAAATTTTAAATTAACACAATTTCTAACAAGGTCCACACTATTACTAACACATGCGGAGTTCTACATTTTTTTTTTGAAAAGATAGTAAAACAATTAAATAATCGACGTTAAACCTGCGAGGAAGAAAACAGGTTGCTCTGTAAAATAACTCCTCCTGTGGCCTGGAAAAATATTGAACAGGAGTGAGCGTTCGACTCAGAGAGTAAAATATTAATTTTAACCATAATTTCTATAACTATCTAAAACTAATGCACCCTGTAGAGTGAAATGCAATATCAGCAATAATTTCACATCATAACATCAAAAAGGTAATTTGGAGCACTCACACACCCAATAATAGCAATCATAATATATGGGAGCTGATCCCCTATATAGCTCTCTTAAATCCAACCTGTGCCAGCGAAGAACTCAGCTCGGACTTCTACTTAATAACCAAATCGGGGTCCCAGCGAAGAACTCAAGCCGTGTCTACCCCAAAGGACCGGGTCCCAGCGAAGATCTCAAGCCGTGTCTACCCGTCTTATCCATAGTCCACACCACATCACACGCACGCCAACACACGCACACTGCTCCAAATTATCACAATAACATACATGGCACTTTAACAGTTGTGAATGTAACATAAAACGTGCCTAGGGTTTAACTACATATATACATACATATAAGTGATGCATGGGCATGCTTGAACATATAATAATATCGAAATTACAATTAAAATTAATATTTTACTCACAGTACACCGATGACTATTGTGGCTGCTGGATGCAGGAAAATAGCTAGCATCGATCACCTAATAATTAGATTATAAATTTATTAGTACTAAATCAAAATAAAACTCTAAAGAGGCAACAGACAGCCTAATTTATGCCGAAAATTCGACAAAGTTTTCCCTATACCTGGGACCTACCCAACCTGCAAGAAGGCTCAAATAACACTTCTAAATTCAACTCATATCTCATCATCATTATATGGCCCCTCCTGGGCCCTCCAAACCAAGCAATACTCAAAACTTTAAAAATTACGTTTTAGTCCCTATAATTAACATTTTATAAAAATCCACTCAAACATGTTCTAAAAATTCTAAATTTTTGTTCCGTGGTACTTAATAATATTATAAGGCTATTGCAAAATGAATTGTAATTTTCTAATCACCCATGAATATTTTATTCAAGAATTTTACTCGATTCCATAAGTTTCCAACAGCTAACATATTCTTAATTCAACCTAATTCAACATTCACATATTTAAACCTCCATCCTCAAGCTTCAACCAATTATATAAAATTTAAATATCTTAATTTCAAATAATCTTATATGCCCATATGTTAAAAATCTAACTAAAATCCATCTATATTTTTCAAAAATATTCTACAATCACTCAAAAATTCAACAATCACCATAGAATATCTCCAAATAATTTTATTTTCATCATATATTTTTCTTAGAATTTTTCTCCAATTTTTCCTGTTTAAGAAACACTATATTTATGCTCCACAGACAGAGAAATAATAAAATTTGTTTTACCCGAAGTTTATCTGTGTCTCAAAAATTTTAAAAATTTATGAAGAAGCCTCTGGAAGTTGAATCATCTCCATAGCCCACCGGAGCCACCGCCAGAACCACCGCGCGCGGTCGCCAGCGACATTTGCCGGATCCGATCATACCATCACGTTCCTCTCCTCTTCCTCAGTCCATAGATGGTCTCGGATCGTCGATCCAACGGTCGGATCGTCCTAGATCTGACGAAAAAGCTTGAAAAACCTGAAACTTCTGTCCTCCATATCTCACTCATCCGACCTCCATTTGCTGCAAAATTGGTATCAAAAGAAAGCTCTCGGAACAAGCTTTCCAACGCCACCTGAATCACCTCTGTAACACCCCAAAATTTTTAATTTTATGAGCATTTTTAGTATTTTAATTTTATTAAATTTTTGGAATTTTTTTTGAGATTTTTCGGATTTTAAAAATCGGGTTCGATTTTCCGAAAATATAAACTTTGATGATTTTTAAAAATTAATTTAAAGACCACGTGGCAAAACTAAAAATATATTCGGAGTCTACGTATTTTTCTGAGTTTTCTGAAATTTTTTCGAAATTTTTGGACCTCGTTTTGTATTCTGAATCGAACCGGCCGAATCGAACCAGGCCAGGTGGGCGAATCGGACCTTCTTCCCTTTTTCTTCCCCGCGCGCGTCGGCCCTCTCCCTTTTCTATCTCATTTCTCTCTCCTCCCCACCCCGGCCACGGCCGACCACCTTGACCCCGGTAGGCCGGCCGCCTTGACCCTCCCGGTACCGTGCCGCTAAACAATGGAAACGCGAAACGCCCCCCTGCGCGCGCGCGTCGATTCAGCTTCCCCGGCCAAATCCGGCCGATCCGGCCACCAATTGGACCGGGTCTTGTGTCTAAAATCATCTACTCGGCGAGAGCTTTCCATAGACACCAAGAACGCCGAAATCCATCGAGCGGTTTGTCCGATTTTTGCTCGGGAAGATTTTAGCCCATTTCGACTTTTGGGCTAGATTTCTCGAAAACCGTGAATCCCACGAGAAAACCGAGGCCACCAGCACGCTCCATTCGTCGAGAGCTTCGCAACGACATAAATTTCGAATTTTTCCGACACCGTTTTTCGGTGGGTCCCACGGAACTTCGCAGTGTTTTTCCGAGCATTTAATGAGCTTAGAAAATTCTGAAAAATTTATGTACTAACCCCCGTGTTATGGGCTTCGTGTAGGTATCCTCGATTCGCGGAAATTCGACAGTTGACCGGGTCTGCAAATTTCGCCGCACGGACTGATTCTGGAAAAGTCTCCGTGGGACCGAGGTTTTGGCTAGCCCCATTGTCGACGTCCCGAGCGTTCGAGTCGGAATCGGCAAAGGTAAACCCGAACCTTGCTTTTTCGTAATTTTCTAGTGCTTAAATAGGATTAAAAATCCATAAAATATTCGTGGTAGCTTAGAAAATTACGATTCTTTTTGCAATAGCTTAGTAATATTGCTAAGGACCGCGGGGCAAAGTTTTATAATTTTTAGAGCTTGTTGGGCAGTTTTTGCAAAAATGATAAATAATAAGGACTAAATTGAAATTTTGCGTATTGTGATGGATAACTGATTTGATGGGCCCAGGAGGGGCTGTGTGATATGATTGAACTGTGGATATATGGATTGTGAGTATAGAAGTGTGTTTTGAACCCTTTTGCAGGTTGGGTAGGTCCTAGGTATAGGGGAGACTCTGCCGGATTTTCGGCACGACTTAGGACGTAATTGGTCTTTTTCTTTGTTTGTATTGAGTCAGATTGTATTAAATAATTGTAATATAATTGTCGTGTGAGCCGATGACCTTCTTCCTCCGCCCAGCCGCCTCAGTGACCATCGTCAAGTCTGTGAGTAAAATATTAATTTTAATTGTAATTTCGGTATTATTATATGTTCAGCATGCCCATGCATCACTTATATGCATATATTTATGTAGTTAAACTCTAGGCACGATTTATGTTGCATTGATAACTGTTAAAGTGCCATGAGTGTTGTTGTGGTAATTTGGAGCAGTGTGCGTGCGTTGGCGTGCGTGTGATGTGGTGTGGACTATGGATAGGACGTAATCACGCTTGAGTTCTTCGCTAGGACCCGATCCTTCTGGGGTAGTCACGGCTTGAGTTCTTCAGGGACCCCGATTTGGTTATTAAGTGGAAGTCCGAAATGAGTTCTTCACGGCACCAGTTGGATTTAAGAGAGTCGATAGGATCAGCTCCCATATATTATGATTGATGTTACAGGGTGCGTGAGTGCTCCAAATTACCTTTTTGATGTTATGATGTGAAAATGTTGTTGATGTTGCATTTCACTCTACAGGGTGCATTAGTTCTAGATAGTTATAGAGATTTATGGTTAAAATTGATATTTTACTCTCTGAGTCGAACGCTCACTTCTGGTCACTATTTTTCAGGATACAGGAGGATTTTATTTTGGTTAACCAGCTTTTCTCCCACGCAGGTCAATTATTACTGTTTGTATAAACTTGTTAAATCTTAGAATTTCCGCATGTGTTAGAAATGTTTATTTGATTTGGGTCTGTAAACTAAATTATTATTTTGGGACTTGTAAACTTAATATGCTATGCATGTTTGATGGATTGGATGAGGGAGCTGAGCTCCCATTTATTATTATGTTGATGAGTATGTGGAGGGTGAGCTGAGCTCCCCAATTGACTATATATTGTCTTTACAGGTCTGGTGAGTCGAAAACAACCCGTTGGTAAGTCCATTTTATGGCGGACTCTGTCCGCTTGTTTTCTTGAAATTGAGCCCAAATGGGCCTTAGAATTGGGTAAATGAACAGTTAAGGCTTACTACGGCCTCGGGGCTTTAGGTCGCCTGTGTCCTAGTGCCGGGTCCGCCCATAGGTTGGGTCGTGACAAATGTGGTATCAGAGCTTAGGCTCCAGATTCTTAGGGAATGTTTGTCTAAAGTGTTGGGAAGAGTCTACTAGGAGTCACATGCGGAAAAATAGGGTCCACATTCGTCTTGCATTGTCGTCTTTGCTTCTAGTTTCTGCTTCATATATTGTGTGTAAATATGAGTCTATAGAGCTGTGTAATGTGCAGTTTTGAATTTTGTGGGCTAATGCTGCTGAATTTCAGGAAAATGCGTAGAAGCAGGAGAGCTGCCATCGCACTGTAACTGGATGTGCTCGACGAGGTGTCGGACAGATGAGGCCCCGCCCGAGGAGGCGGTGGTAGGAGGCCTAGAGTCGCTCAAGTAGAAGAGCACCGCCACGACAGATCGATCTTTTATGGCACAGGGTCCCATGGACCCAATGGCAGCTACTCTAGCTGGGTTACAGAGAACCATCGACATGATGGCGCAGTACATGGTCCACCCTCCACAGCAGCAGCAGTCCACCGCACCAAGAGGGGAACCTTATAAACAGATAATTAATTTCAAGAAGTTGGTGCCTGGAACTTATGATGTGTCAGACGATGCATATCGGTTTTTAGATTCCTGCAGACAGGCAGGAACAGAATTACAGTTGACTGATAGAAGACTGATAGAGTGTATGCAGCATGTCATGGGGCCTATGCCTAGACAATGGATGAATGACTACGTGTTACCCCGGATGGAGGGTTTGACATGGGCTCAGTTTGTGGAACTTTTCATCAATCGGTTTGTGCCAGAAAGCTTCAGAGATCAGAAACAGTGGGCCTTTGAGGCCTTAAGACAGAATGGCAGGTCTGTAGATGAATATGCTATAGAATTTCTGGAATTGAGCAGATATGCCCCTACAGCAGTATCTACAGAGACTATGAAGGTGAAAAGATTCCTAAAGGGGCTTGACAGGAGGTATGCGAACCTGGCCATGATGTCTGATCAGTCTTTTGATGTGGTGGTTGATCGAGCCAGACAGATTGAGATTAGCTATGCTGTGGATGACAGCGGTAGAGCAAAAAAAAAAACAGACGGGATGGTTATTAACGTGTTCCCCACATGGGTACTACGGATAGTGGTGGCCAAACTACTTACAGAGGAAGAAGCAGGAATAAGAGGAGTGGTTTTAGACACAAATCCCGAGGGTTCAGACCAGGGTACGGATCCAGCAGTGGTAACAGTTCAGGGTACGGCAGTTCTGGCTCTGGTTCAGGATCCTCTTTGGCACCTTGTGCACAGTGTGGAAGAGGACATTCAGGACCTTGTTTGATGGGTTCAGGAGTATGCTTCAGGTGTGGCCAACCAGGTCACTTTGCTAGGGAATGCCCCGTGTTCAGCGAGCCACAGATGGGGTCACAGGGTTCTGTTGCAAATGTTCCTCGCCAGTTGTATCCGGGTACTTCCAACATGGCAGGCAGTCAGTTCAGTGGCCAACAGGGCCGAGGACAAGGGGGACGTGGATTTGGAGGCAGATCAGGAGGTAGAAGTCAGTATCAGGGTTCTGCCACTCAGGGTAGGGGTCAAGCTCGAGTTTTCACCCTGACCCACCAGGATGCTCAAGCTTCAAATGCAGTTGTGGCAGGTATTCTTCTGGTCTGTTCTTATGAGGCTCGTGTTTTGATAGATCCGGGTGCTACGCACTCATTTGTCTCCCCTGTGTTTGCCATGAGGTTGGGTAGAAACCCTACAACCTTAGAATGCCCTTTGTCGGTAGCTACCCCACTTAGTGACAACATAGATGTAGATATGGTTTTTCCGGGTAGCCCAAAGAGTAGTGGATGGAAAGATCCTCCCAACAGACTTGGTTCCTCTACCAGTAATGGACTTTGATGTAATTTTGGGGATGGATTGGTTGGCAACTCACTATGCCACTTTAGACTGCAGGAACAAAAAGGTGTATTTCCACATACCTGGTGTGGAAGAGTTTAGCTTTGATGGTGACAGGAGCGTAGCTCCATATAACTTGGTGTCAGCAATTAGTGCTAGAAAAATGTTGAGGCGTGGATGCCAAGGGTATTTGGCATTGGTGAGAGATACATCTGTAGAAGGTGTCAGCATGGGAAATGTTCCTGTTGTCAGAGAATTTATGGATGTCTTCTCAGAGGAGCTTCCAGGGTTGCCACCAGAAAGAGGAATAGAGTTCTGCATTGATGTTGTTCTGGGTACAAATCCCATATCCATGCCACTTTACAGGATGGCACCAGCAGAATTGAAAGAGCTGAAGGAGCAACTACAGGAGCTTTTGGACAAGGGTTTTATACGTCTGAGCACTTCACCTTGGGGCGCTCCTATTCTATTTGTGAGAAAGAAGGATGGGTCATTGAGGTTATGTATCGACTACAGACAGCTGAACAAGGTGACTGTGAAGAATAAGTATCCACTTCCTCGGATCGATGATTTGTTTGATCAGCTCCAAGGAGCTAGATTCTTTTCCAAGATAGACCTGCGATCAGGCTACCATCAGTTGAGAATCAGGAATGAGGATGTGTCCAAAACGGCGTTCAGGACAAGATATGGTTATTATGAGTTCTTGGTGATGTCTTTTGGACTCACTAACGCACCAGCAGCCTTCATGGACTTGATGAACAAGGTGTTCAAGTCATTTTTGGACCGTTTTGTCATCGTATTCATAGATGACATTCTGGTATACTCTCGGACCGAGGAAGAACACGTGTGGCACTTGAGAATGGTGTTGCAGACTTTGAGGGAGCACCAGCTATATGCCAAATTTTCAAAATGTGAATTTTGGCTAGAAAGCATCTCATTCTTGGGACACGTGGTTTCTAGTGACGGCATTCAAGTGGATCCCAAGAAAATTGAAGTCAGAATCGATTGGCTTAGGCCTACAATCCACCGAGGTGCGAAGTTTTCTGGGTTTAGCTGGCTACTATAGGCGTTTTGTACAAGATTTCTCCAGGATAGCGGCTCCCCTAACTAAGTTGACCAGGAAGAATGTTCCATTTATTTGGATAGATGACTGTGAGGTGAGTTTCCAGAAGCTTAAGGAGTGTCTAACCACTGCCCCTATGTTGACACTACCTGTGAGTGGTGAAGGATACACCGTGTATTGTGACGCCTCCAGAGTTGGCCTAGGGTGTGTCTTGATGCAGAATGGAAAGGTAGTGGCTTATGCTTCAAGGCAGCTGAAGAGGCATGAGCAGAACTACCCCACCCATGATTTGGAAATGGCGGCTGTAATCTTTGCACTAAAGATCTGGAGACACTATCTGTATGGTGAAGTGTGCGAGATATACACCGACCACAAGAGCTTGAAGTACATCTTCCAACAGAGGGATTTAAACTTGAGACAGAGGAGATGGATGGAGCTTCTGAAAGACTATGATTGCACCATCCAGTACCACCCTGGAAAAGCCAATGTTGTGGCAGATGCCTTGAGCAGAAAATCTTCTGGCAGTTTGGCGCACATTTCAGTAGAGAAGAGACCATTGATTCAGGAGGTACATGAGTTGATGGATCAAGGTTTAATCCTAGATCTGTCAGGAGAGGGGGTATTGTTGGCTCATTTTTCAATGAGGCCAGACTTGAGGGACAGAGTTAGAGTTTCCCAGCACAGAGACCAACAATTGATGAAGATCATAGAAAGAGTACAGCAAGGTGAAGGTGGTGAGTTTGGATTTGCCAATGATGGCGCCCTAGTGCAAGGTTCTAGGATATGTGTGCCCGATGTGGACAACCTCAGGAATGAAATCATGCGAGAGGCACACTACACATCGCATGATGTCCACCTGTGTTCCACCAAGATGTACCATGATGTGAAAGATAGCTACTGGTGGAATGGTATGAAGAGAGACATAGCAGACTTTGTGTCCAAGTGCTTGACTTGTCAGAAGGTGAAGTTTGAACACCAGAGACCGTCAGGGAAGCTGCAAGAGCTCCCTATCCCAGAATGGAAGTGGGAAATGATCACTATGGATTTTGTGGATCAAGGTTGCCTCGTACTACGCGAGGATATGATTCGATATGGGTAATTGTAGACCGCTTGACCAAATCAGCTCACTTCTTGCTCAGAAGACTACATACTGTGGGCACAAGATGCCCGCTCTACATTCGAGAAATAGTCGATTGCATGGAGTTCCGGCTTCCATAATATCTGACAGAGGGCCCCAGATCACTTATAGGTTTTGGAGAAAGTTGCAGGAGGCACTTGGCACCTGATTGAACTTCAAGACGGCTTTCCACCTCGCATGCACGGACAATTGAAAGGACAATCCAAACATCGGAAGACATGCTTTGCATGAGTGTCTTGGATTTTGGAGGTCAATGGGATGAGACAAATAGCTTTGGTGGAGTTTGCCTACAACAACAAGCATTACTCCAAAGATAGGGATGGCACCCTATGAGGCATTATATGGAAGAAAGTGTAGGTCTCTCCGTGTTGGACAGAAATGGGGAAGCGAAGGTGCATGATGTAGACCTAGTGCAAGACACTTCAGGTAGTTCCTTTAATCGTGGAACGATCAAAACTTTTTCGAGGCAGAAGAGTTATGCAGACCCTAGAAGGAGGGATGTGGAGTTTGCAGTGGGCGACTATGTATTCCTGAAGGTTTCTCCAATGAAGGGAGTCATGAGATTTGGAAAGAAGGGCAAGTTGGCACCTCGGTATATCGGACCTTTTGAGGTTACTGATAGAGTTGGAGCAGTTGCCTACCGGTTGGAGCTACCACCCAACCTTTCTCACGTTCATCCCGTGTTTCACATCTCCATGCTCAGGAAATACATTCCAGATCCTTCTCATGTACTACAGCCGGATGTGATAGAGCTAAAAGAGAACTTGACATTTGAGGAGCAGCCTGTAGCCATAGTGGACTACCAAGTGAGACAGCTGAGATCCAAACAGATCCCTATGGTTAAGGTTTTGTGGAGGAGTCAGTCAGTGGAAGAGTGCACCTGGGAGTCAGAACGGGACATGCGTAGCAAGTACCCTTATCTGTTCAATGTGTAATCCTGTACTTTATTCTGCCTTGTGTAAAATTCGAGGACGAATTTTCTGTAAGGGGGGAAGAATGTAACACCCCAAAATTTTTAATTTTATGAGCATTTTTAGTATTTTAATTTTATTAAATTTTTGGAATTTTTTTTGAGATTTTTCGGATTTTAAAAATCGGGTTCGATTTTTCGAAAATATAAACTTTAATGATTTTTAAAAATTAATTTAAAGACCACGTGGCAAAACTAAAAATATATTTGGAGTCTACGTATTTTTCTGAGTTTTCTGGAATTTTTTCGAAAAATTCAAAATTTTATATTCTGAATCGAACCGGCCGAATCGAACCGGACCGGATCGGACCGGTAGAATCGGACTGGCCTTTTCCTTCTTCCCTTTTTCTTCACCGCGCGCGTCGTCCCTCTCCCTTTTCTCTCTCTTTTCTCTCTCCCACTCCCACGCCACCACCGCCAGCCTCAGCCGCGCCGCCAAATTGACACCCACCCTACGCCACCCAAACGGCCAAAAACGAGCGCGAACGCCCCCTGCTGCGTCGATTCAGCTTCCCCGGCCAAATCCGGCCTATCCGGCCACCAATTGGACCGGGTCTTGTGTCTAAAATCATCTACTCGGCGAGAGCTTTCCATAGACACCAAGAACGCCAAAATCCATCGAGCGGTTTGTCCGATTTTTGCTCGGGAAGATTTTAGCCCATTTTGATTTTTGGGCTAGATTTCTCGAAAACCGTGAATCCCACGAGAAAACCGAGGCCACCAGCACGCTCCATTCGTCGAGAGCTTCGCAACGACATAAATTTCGAATTTTTTCGACACTGTTTTTCGGTGGGTCCCACGGAACTTCGCAGTGTTTTTCCGAGCATTTAATGAGCTTAGAAAATTCTGAAAAATTTATGTACTAACCCCCGTGTTATGGGCTTCGTGTAGGTATCCTCGATTCGCGGAAATTCGACAGTTGACCGGGTCTGCAAATTTCGGGCCAGACAGACCCGTTACCGGAAAAGTCTCCGAATTGGACCGAGGTTTTGGCTAGCCACCATTGTCAGACGTCCCGAGCGCGTTCCAGAAGTCGGAATCGGCAAAGGTAAACCCGAACCTTGCTTTTTCGTAATTTTCTAGTGCTTAAATAGGATTAAAAATCCATAAAATATTCGTGGTAGCTTAGAAAATTACGATTCTTTTTGCAATAGCTTAGTAATATTGCTAAGGACCGCGGGGCAAAGTTTTATAATTTTTAGAGCTTGTTGGACAGTTTTTTTGCAAAAATAATAAATAATAAGGACTAAATTGAAATTTTGCGTATTGTGATGGATAACTGATTTGATGGGCCCAGGAGGGGCTGTGTGATATGATTGAACTATGGATATATGGATTGTGAGTATAGAAGTGTGTTTTGAACCCTTTTGCAGTTGGGTAGGTCCTAGGTATAGGGAGACTCACGGATTTTCTACACGACTTAGGACGTAATTGGTCTTTTTCTTTGTTTGTATTGAGTCGATTGTATTAAATAATTGTAATATAATTGTCGTGAGCCGATGCCTTTTCCTCCGCCCACCTCAGTGACCATCGTCAAGTCTGTGAGTAAAATATTAATTTTAATTGTAATTTCGGTATTATTATATGTTCAGCATGCCCATGCATCACTTATATGCATATATTTATGTAGTTAAACTCTAGGCACGATTTATGTTGCATTGATAACTGTTAAAGTGCCATGAGTGTTGTTGTGGTAATTTGGAGCAGTGTGCGTGCGTTGGCGTGCGTGTGATGTGGTGTGGACTATGGATAGGACGGGTAGTCACGGCTTGAGTTCTTCATTGGGACCCGATCCTTCTGGGGTAGTCACGCTTGAGTTCTTCTTGGGACCCCGATTTGGTTATTAAGTGGAAGTCCGAGCTGAGTTCTTCGCTGGCACCAGGTTGGATTTAAGAGAGCTGTATAGGGGATCAGCTCCCATATATTATGATTGATGTTACAGGGTGCGTGAGTGCTCCAAATTACCTTTTTGATGTTATGATGTGAAAATATTGTTGATGTTGCATTTCACTCTACAGGGTGCATTAGTTCTAGATAGTTATAGAGATTATGGTTAAAATTGATATTTTACTCTCTGAGTCGAACGCTCACTCCTGTTCAATATTTTTTCAGGCTACAGGAGGATTTTATTTTGGTTAACCTGCTTTTCTCCCTCGCAGGTCAATTATTACTGTTTGTATAAACTTGTTAAATCTTAGAATTTCCGCATGTGTTAGAAATGTTTATTTGATTTGGGTCTGTAAACTAAATTATTATTTTGGGACCTGTAAACTTAATATGCTATGCATGTTTGATGGATTGGATGAGGGAGCTGAGCTCCCATTTATTATTATGTTGATGAGTATGTGGAGGGTGAGCTGAGCTCCCCAAATGACTATATATTGTGTTTACAGGTCGGGTGAGTCAAAAACTCCCCGTTGGAAAGTCCATTTTTATGGCCGGACTCTGTCCATTTGTTTTTTTGAAATTGGGCCCAAATGGGCCTTAGAATTGGGTAAATGAACAGTTAAGGCTTACTACGGGCCTCAGGGGCTTTAGGCTGGCCCAGGTCCTAGTGCCGGTCCGGCCCATAGGTTGGGTCGTGACAACCTCGATCGGACGTCGGATGAAGCCAGAATCGCGCCAGAAAGCCGCTGCCCACTGTGCGCTCGTTTTCTCTCTCTTCTCCCTCTCTTGCAGCCATTTCTGGTGGCTCTTGCCGTCGCCGAAGGGTCGCCGGCCAGGTGGGGAGCCGCTTGGGAGGTCGCCGGCCGGTCACCGGAGAAAGAAAGAAGAAGAAGAGAGGGGAGGAGAGAAAAATGGGGGGGGGGGGGGGTCCTCCAGTTTTTTTTTAAACCTTTTTTTTTTTTAATGTTGGCAGTGACAGTGGAAATCCACTGTCACACGCCAAACTCAAATCAAATTTTTTTTTTTTTCTGGGTTGTTACATTCTTCCCCCCTTAAGAAAAATTCATCCTCGAATTTTCGAAGAAACATGAGATATGGAAAAGAAGATTATCGGAACAAGTGCAATCATTACTCCTCCAGCTATGCAGATATTGGTAAAATATTTATTTTTCAAACTCTTCGTATATTATATATGACATTCTACCCCTCTCTTATTCTACTATAGTGTCCTGTTTGTCATCATCTCTTTCTAGAGGGCTTTTATCTTGTAACTATTCATTGACCTTTTTTTTTTTTTGACATTTCAAGTATTCGCTACACTTCACTGTTTTTGACTTGATATGTCATAACTTCAATCAACTTTGGTGCTTACCTCACTTTTATTACGCCCCAACATGTCTCTTGGTGACTTCAGTCATCATTCCTTTGTTTTAATAATTTCTGTTTTCCCCAATGACATAACTTATGTTCCTTATTCTATGGTATCCTATGAGTAGCTTTCCTGTAGCACCTAATTTAGGCATCTTGTTCGAGATCTTCACTCTTCTTATGACCTCGGTGGTCAATACCTATAAATCTTCTCACTTCCATGATACTTCAAATTTTTTAATCTCTTTTGTGTCATTATTAAGGTACTTAGACCAACCTCTATCCATCTTATATGACTGGTCAGGTAGAGTCTCCTCCAAGGGCCAAGTGTATCATTTATCATCATTGGAAAGTAAACTGGGTCTCTCCTTCTAGGTAACAAAAGTGTTTATATTCCCTGACAACTCAATACAATGCAACTTTATCAATTCTCACTCCTTCTCTTGGAATGGAAATATCTAGACTTCTTCCTATAGCTTCTTAATATGTGGCCTACTTCTGACATATTGGCACTCAGATCGAGGCTCTACTACTCCTTTAATCTATCATCTCATAATAACTTGTTTTAAACATCTTTTAATGTGTTCCTAGCATACCTATTCCTCCTTATCCTCATCATTATAACTAGCTCTATCGAGCTTTCTTCCTGTCCTTTGCATCTTATCCACTTCCCTTTTCCTATTTCTGGTATTGTTGATATCTTTTCAACCTGCTGCACTTATTCCTAAATCTTAATCCTATTTCACCCTTACACCTTTTCCTTCAAGAATGTCCATCCCATCATTAACTTTAACTTTCATTTTAATTCTTAGTCTTATTTTGATTACTAGTTCTATTACTTCGGGAATTCTAACCTTACGATTTACTCCTACTAGCACATTCTTCACCTTTTGTAACACTTATAATTAACCATAGAAAATTTTTCTTGTATCCCCTTTTTCCAACTTAACTATCAGAACATTATCATTCCCTACCAGCCTTAGTAGGAAATTGCTCATCCTGGATGGATAGGAGCCCCATTAACTATAAGTTCTATCTGAACTAACACGGCTGTGGGAAATATGTGTCATGCCTTAATTCCAAACAAGATACTTCACGTGTTCATTCTCCTTAATATAATCACATATACTTCCTATAGCTTTCCAAACTCTAGCCTCAACTTTTCCCATTAGTAACAATTTCATTTATTAAAACTCGTTCATAAATAGTACTTCCTCTAACTCATAGTTTAAAATAGTTGCAAGCCTTGGTAGCTAACTCCATTTGACTCCTGTCACTACTCTGATCGTCCTTTCATACTTAACACTAGGTATGTACTTACTGTCATTCTCATATCAAGAAATTGTGTATGAATTGGTGCCTACCAAAGTCTCAAATAACTCGGTCTCCTTGACTCAGTCTCTGTTCCTTATATAACCTTCAAGAACCAAAAGCACAAGCTAAACTTGAAAAGAAAGAAAAATACTCTTATATTCAACTACGCTCGATTGTACATATAATAATGTGTAACCTATGTTTCTTGGTTTTTCTCTCTAAATTTCATTATCTTCTGGCATAATTGTGCTCTACTTATAAGGTATCATCTACATGAACCCTTACCGTACCATTGTCCTTCCTGACATAATATTTTATAATTTATTAACTTTACTTATACTCGACCTATGATTCATATCTATTATCGTTTATATTGTGCCCTTAACTTTGGTTGATTCCTGAAAGATTTCTCTCGCTAATAGATTCTTCCAACGCTAATTCCACCCTTATCTATGGTCATTAATTTGATGCTTGAACTTTCTAGTGATTTATAACCACCCAGACTTGTCACTTCTCGTTCTACCACTACTGTTGTTCTGTCGTTATTGCTTCACTGCAAAGTGATTCTGTTTGTCACACTAAAAATATTTGCTTGACATTTATAATGAACCTTAACTACCTTTTTACTATCTCAAAAGTCTAACCTAAAGCCTATGTGTCATTATCTATAATTCTTTCCACTCATCATACCTATTCGATCCCTTAGATTAACTTTTATTCAACTTACTACTTACTAACTTCTTTTTCTCTGCCTAATTAGATAGTCCGCAATATCATCGCACACCTTCTACTTTTTGCTCATTATTATTGTATTCCTCACCTAATCTTCTTGATACTGTTAACAAGTTAAAAGAATCTTGCCCCATTACTATCCACTTCACTTTAGAAATAGGGAATAAATAAAGTATGATCCAATCATGTAACTCCAAGCTCTATATTTTAGCCCCTGTCACAATCTCAACTACATCATGCTATGAGTATCAAATTCCTAGATTCCACAACTCCATCACTATTCTCACTAATATGGTCCCATGTTGGGTTCTCCATCCTTGTCATTCACCTTGCCAATAATAACACTTAGCCTACCCTATATCTTAACTTTGTTCCTTTTATTATGCACTCTTTAGGTTGTCCTTTCATTTATTTCCTTTGTCTTACCCAAAATAGAACCTGACTATTCTATCCCTAGTTCCATTCTTCTTCCTAACATGACAGCTGTACTTGCTAACTATATCTTTCAGAGTCTCTATCGCGTTATATGTATGTGCTACTCAGATTTGGTCCTTTGACCACTGTAGCTAGTAATTCCATTGGCATTTAGATTATATTGCATCTGCAATCAATTGTCCAAACCTTCATTCTGCACTTTCTTTATCCATTGGCCTTCTATAATTTATCTTTGCTAATTTATTACTCTTAACACTATTATAATTAGATTATACTATTGTTTTGAACAATATGAAGTTAGAAAGTAACTCAGGAAATTGCAGTCATACCTTTATCGTATGATTTCCATTCTTATCTTTTAGCTTACATAATACCCTTACTCCCTCGAGAACTGATTCTGCAGTAATTTTTATTTATTTGTTATTATTATTATTTTCCATGTTTACTCAATTAGCCAAAACTTAAGATTCCGGGCACCCAAACCGGTCATCCAATTCAAAGGATTTACATCTATTGTGATCTGATTATATAGGATTCCTATAATAGAACTTGTATCCTCTGCAGGATACCCGAACCAACTACTCTCTACCACACTCTATAGTGCCATCTGGGACACTATTCCATAAGTCATCATTATTAGCAATAACCTTCAATCCCTTCTAAAAAGATAGGACTATACCCTCACTTGCTGCAACAAAGGTACTACATTTACCACCTTGCCAAAACCATGTCAAGTTAATGACTCTTTTATCATATCATAGCTCTATAAACCATCAATTCATAATTTCAACATTCTCTAGGTAGTAGGGTTGTACTTTACACCTTACTGATACACACAAGGTATACTATTCTCACTCTATAAGTGTCACCTTTACTTTGCAACTAATCCGAAACCTCTGGTCTGATGGCAACTCTTAATGTAACTCTAGCTCATGCTAGGGTAACTGAGTCACTGACTCTAGTTATCACCCAACTGTGACCTTTCAATATTCTAACTCTAGACCTCTAACCAGGAGTTTCCAACTCCTCTACAGATATAGAACTCTGTTCTGGCATAACTGTACCAAAACAGAAGCCATCTTAAACACCCTCATTATGGAGCACCACGGGGATGCACGCAGCTCTACACAATAATCTCATGTCGGTACTGTAATCTGCAGCTTACAGAGCAGACATCAAGAACATTGTATAGTTACTACGATACGTCCTGACAGACTAAGTCTCCTAATTTCTTATCTCTCCTGAATCTTCTATTATCACAAACTTATTCTGACTGGGCCATCTACCGATGACTGCCAGCAGTGGTATCCTCATCCTTATCTAGGGCAACTGTACTTTTAAGACTCATTTTTATGTACTCGTGCCTTGCACGAAATGGGCACACCATTTAAACCCATACTGACAAAAATATAGCATTTATTGGAGTACGTGTTTCCATGGTAGACCTCAATAATTTTGCTAAATTTTATTTCACGTTTCTATGTACTCCACGAAAATCAAGACACTAAGTGAGGTACTCTTATATTTCCCGAGGTATAACGCAGAATCTAGAAATAAAGAATTACAGAAAAAGACGAAACAGAATCCTATACTCCGCATGTAACATCCTAACAAGACTCCTTTTTACACTCTCTATTATATTATTTCCCATGAATCTAGAGCCTAAGCTCTGATACCAACTTTGTCACGACCCAACCTATGGGTCGGACCGGCACTAGGACCTGGGCTGGCATAAAGCCCCCGAGGCCCGTAGTAAGCCTTACTGTTCTCAAATCCATAACCAAGGCCCAAAAACTTAGGCCCAACATGTAAATAAAATTAAATAAAATAAAATATTTTTATTCGGGTCAACCCAACCCGATAGCCATCAAAAACTGAAATAAGGGGAGCCTCGCTCAACCCTGTTACCTCATTTACAAACTGTTTAAATACCATACAAATCTTCATTTATTAGTCTCAAAATTTTAAATTAACACAATTTCTAACAAGGTCCACACTATTACTAACACATGCGGAGTTCTAGATTTTTTTTTTTTTTGAAAAGATAGTAAAACAATTAAATAATCGACGTTAAACCTGCGAGGAAGAAAACATGTTGCTCTGTAAAATAACTCCTCTTGTGGCCTGGAAAAATATTGAACAGGAGTAAGCGTTCGACTCAGAGAGTAAAATATTAATTTTAACCATAATTTCTATAACTATCTAAAACTAATGCACCCTGTAGAGTGAAATGCAACACCAGCAATAATTTCACATCATAACATCAAAAAGGTAATTTGGAGCACTCACACACCCAATAATAGCAATCATAATATATGGGAGCTGATCCCCTATACAGCTCTCTTAAATCCGACCTGTGCCAGGGAAGAACTCAGCTCGGACTTCCACTTAATAACCAAATCGGGGTCCCAGCGAAGAACTCAAGCCGTGTCTACCCGTCCTATCCATAGTCCACACCACATCACATGCACGCCAACGCACGCACACTGCTCCAAATTACCACAACAACATACATGGCACTTTAACAGTTGTGAATGCAACATAAAACGTGCCTAGGGTTTAACTACTTATATACATACATATAAGTGATGCATGGGCATGCTTGAACATATAATAATATCGAAATTACAATTAAAATTAATATTTTACTCACAGTACACCGATGACTATTGTGGCTGCTGGATGCAGGAAAATAGCTAACATCGATCACCTAATAATTATATTATAAATTTATTAGTACTAAATCAAAATAAAACTCTAAAGAGGCAACAGACAGCCTAATTTATGCCGGAAATTCGGTAAAGTTTCCCCTATACCTGAGACCTACCCAACCTGCAAGAAGGTTCAAATAACACTTCTAAATTCAACTCATATCTCATCATCATTATATGGCCCCTCCTGGGCCCTCCAAACCAAGCAATACTCAAAACTTTAAAAATTACGTTTTAGTCCCTATAATTAACATTTTGTAAAAATCCACTCAAACATGTTCTAAAAATTCTAAATTTTGTTTCGTGGTACTTAATAATATTATAAGGCTATTGCAAAATGAATTGTAATTTTCTAATCACCTATGAATATTTTATTCAAGAATTTTACTCGATTCCATAAGTTTCCAACAGCTAACATATTCTTAATTCAACCCATTTCAACATTCACATATTTAAACCTCCATCCTCAAGCTTCAACCAATTATATAAAATTTAAATATCTTAATTTCAAATAATCTTATATGCCCATATGTTAAAAATCTAACTAAAATCCATCTATATTTTTCAAAAATATTCTACAATCACTCAAAAATTCAACAACCACCATAGAATATCTCCAAATAATTTTATTTTCATCATATATTTTTCTTAGAATTTTTCTCCAATTTTTCCTATTTAAGAAACACTGTATTTATGCTCCACAAACAGAGAAATAATAAAAATTGTCTTACCCGAAATTTATCTGTGTCTCAAAAATTTTAAAAATTTATGAGGAAACCTCTGGAAGTTGAATCATCTCCATAGCCCACCGGAGCCACCGCCAGAACCACCGCGAACGGTGGCCGGCCGCCGGTCGCCGGCGACATTTGCCGGATCCGATCATACCATCACGTTCCTCTCCTCTTCCTCAGTCCATAGATGGTTGATCCAACGGTAGGATCGTCTATCCAACGGTCGGATCGTCCTAGATCTGACGAAAAAGCTTGAAAAACCCGAAACTTCTGTCCTCCATATCTCACTCATCCGACCTCCATTTGCTGCAAAATTGGTATCAAAAGAAAGGTCTCGGAACAAGCTTTCCAACGCCACCTGAATCACCTCGATCGGACGTCGGATGAAGCCGGAATCACACCGAAAAGTCGCTGCCCACTGTGCGCGCGTTTTCTCTCTCTTCTCCCTCTCTTGCAGCCGTTTCTGGTGGCTCTTGCCGTCGCCGGAGGGTCGCCGGCCGGGTGGGGAGCCTCTTGGGAGGTCGCCGGCCGGTCACCGAAGAAAGAAAGAAGAAGAAGAGAGGGGAGGAGAGGAGAGAAGAGAAAAATGGGGGGGGGGGGGTCCTCCCGTTTTTTTTTTTTGAACCTTTTTTTTTTTTTTAATGTTGGCAGTGACAGTGGAAATCAAAGTTTTCAAATCTTACCTGGTCATTGAATCGATGAAGATAGAAGACTAAGGATTTAAGTATAATCGGAGTTGAATAAGAATTTAATCGATATATTATTAAATAAATGTTATAAAATTAATAATAATATAAAAAAATTAATAATTTGAGTTAGTATATTAATATATCATATTATTGACATCATTAATTATTTAAATTATAAATGGATAAAATTAAGAATTCTCAAATTTCTTTGTAATTGTAATAGGTTAATAATTTTTAATTATTTTAAATTAATATAAATAATAGAAAAAGTTTTTATTTTATAAATAAACTGAAAGTAAAATATTAAAAATAAACATAAAATGCATTCATTATATATTAGTAATCGGTCGGCAATGCAAACATTATTATAGAACAACATTAATATTAATATTAGAGAAGAAATAAAAAAAGATAAAGAAAAAGTGAAAAGTCTAAATCATAAAAAATTAAAAACAATTAAAAATTAATTTCTTAATTTTCAAAGTCAGCATGACCTATGTATATATGTATATGTAAAAGATGATTGCCTTGTTTTAGATGGTTCCCTGTCCATAGAAGAGGCCTTGAGGTTGTGGGATCTAACCCACTAAATACCTCTCATTTCGCAAATATTTTTCATTGACTAGGTTTTTAGTTATCAATTAAATCGAATCAGATTAAATTTTAATTTTTTATTAAATCAATTTAATTAATTGAATTAATTCAATTTTAAAAAAATAAAATTAACTGTTTATTAAATTTAAATGAAAAAAATTGATAAAATTTAAATTTTAAAAAGTAAATAGTTAAATGGTTTATAAGGTTCAAAAGATTACTTAAATAGCTCACAAGTCATTTAAACGACTAATAAGATTAAAAGTATAAATAAATTTAAAATATTTAATATATTTTTAATTAAAATTATTTTTTTAATTCATTTGAGTTAGTTCTATTTGAGTTAAATATTATTATTGTTTTATTTAAGAGAGATTTTTATTGTTTATGTACCTAATCTTTCTGTTTATTTGTAGAATGCTGATGTGGTCTCTTACGGCATTTGGTTGAGTCTCATGATTCCTTTTCGAGGTAGTTTAGGTTGTTGGGTGTCTATTTGGTGAGAGATTGAGTTCTGTGGGATGCATAGTATTTGGTTGAATTTCATTTTCCAAAATTTTATAGAATTTAATTTAATTATAATTAAAACTCATTTAAAATGAATTTTATTATTTAGCATAATTTACTTAAATTTTAAATAATTCATATTTACTATAATTTTATAATTAAATTATAAATTTATAATAATTAATAATATATTAATAAATATGAAATAAATTAACATATCTCATAACATAGGAGATAGTAGATTTATTGTGAAAGACTTTTCACATTATATAAATAAATGAGCAATTATTATTTATTTGTTTATTTTTACAAAATAGAAAGTGAGGAAATATCTCTCTTCTAAATTTTTTAATTAATTAATGGTAATAGTAATTGGTAAGTTTTCAATTATTTAGATTTTGGTTTCCTGCTGTGCTGTAGACATGACATCTTTAGGTTTTGGTTGTTACTGTGAAGCAATGAAGGACTTGTCTCTTTCCATATCGATACTATTAGATCGATTCCATTATAAGAAGTTCTTTCAAGGTGGCTGCTCTATAATGAGCCGTAACTTCTGCCCAACATGCCAATAGCCAGATCTTGTCCTTGGCACGGGACCCCACTGTGACCCAACATCTCTAACCATAAACTTCACCAACATCTCTAACCGTACTTCACCAAGATCATGTTGGAGGGCTTTAAGTTTTTGCAATCACGTGGCAGACTTGCATTGAAGACATGCCCAATTTTGCCTGCTTGTGTTGGTGTTTCTTGCAGCTCAGATTTCTTTGTGTTTGTTTTACTTGATCAGCTTCTTGTTATGGTTTTCTTGTAATGGTTTTTGCAGATCTGTAGGTATCTGATTTTTTGGTTTTATGTTTTTCTTACGTTTGTCTTGGTTGAAGTGTATGTTTTGCATTATGAGATTGTAGACAGAATTAGAAGTTAATCTTTGGGGCGAAAAATAAATATTAAAAAGAAATTAAATAAAGTTTTGATATATAATATTAATGTCACGACCCAACCTATGGGCCGGACCGGCACTAGGACCTGGGCCAGCCTAAAGCCCCCGAGGCCCGTAGTAAGCCTAACTGTTCATTTACCCAATGCTGAGGCCCATTTGGGCCCAATTTCAAGAAAACAAACGGACAGAGTCCGGCCATAAAATGGACTTACCAACGGAGAGTTTTTGACTCACCCGACCTGTAAACACAATAAACAATCCATTGGGGAGCTCAGCTCCCTCATCCAATCCATCAAAACAGACTTAAAATATTAAGTTTACAGGTCCAACATGATAATAATATTACAGACCAAATTCAAATAATTACTGCTAACACATGCGGAAATTCTAGGAGTAAATAAAATTACACAAATATCGATAAACAACCTGCGAAGTATAAAAGCGAGTTAACCTGAAATAAAATATCCTCCTGCGGCTGTAAAAATTTTTGAACAGAGTGAGCGTTCGACTCAGAGTAAAATATCAATTTTAACCATAATCTCTATAACTATCTCAGAACTAATGCACTGTAGAGTGAAATGCAACATCAACATCATATTCACATCATAGCATCAAAAGGTAATTTGGAGCACTCACACACCTGTAGCATCAATCATAATATATTGGGAGCCGATCCTATACGCCTCTCTCTTAAATCCAACACAGTGCGTGAAGAACTCAAGCGGGACTTTCGCAATAAACCAAATCGAGGGTCCCAAATGAAGAACTCAAGCCGTGACTACCCCTCAAGGAACGGGTCCCAAAGAAAGAACTCAAGCCGTGACTACCCCGGCCCTATCCATAGTCCACACCACATCACACGCACGCCAACGCACGCACACCGCTGCTCCAAATTACCACAACAACACTCATGGCACATTAATAGCTATGAATGCAACATAATTCGTGCCTAGAGTTTAACTACATAAATATATGCATATAAGTGATGCATGGGCATCTTGAACATATAATAATATCGAAATTACAATTAAAATTAATATTTTACTCACAAACTTGACGACAAATTACCGTGGCGGGCGGAGGAAGAAGGTCATCCAGCTCACCGACAATTACATTACATCTATTTAATAAATTTGACTCAATACAAACAAAGAAAAAGATCAAGACGCCCTAATTCGTGCAGAAAATCAGTGAGTCTCCCTTATACCTAGGACCTACCCAACCTGCAAAAGGGCAAAAAAAAACGCACTTCTATATTCACAATCCATATATCAACAGTTCAATCATATCACACAGCCCCTCCTAGGCCCATCAAATCAATCATCCATCACAATACGCAAAATTTCAATTTAGTCCTTATTATTGATCATTTTTGCAAAAACTGCCCAAACAAGCTCTAAAAATTATAAAACTTTGCCCCGCGGTCCTTAGCAATATTACTAAGCTATTGCAAAAAGAATCGTAATTTTCTAAGCTACCAAGAATATTTTATGGATTTTTAATCCTATTTAAGCACTAGAAAATTACGAAAAAGCAAGGTTCGGGTTTACCTTTGCCGATTCCGACTTCGGGAACGCGCTCGGGACGTCTTTGCCCCGCGGTCCTTAGCAATATTACTAAGCTATTGCAAAAAGAATCGTAATTTTCTAAGCTACCACGAATATTTTATGGATTTTTAATCCTATTTAAGCACTAGAAAATTACGAAAAAGCAAGGTTCGGGTTTACCTTTGCCGATTTCGACTTCGGGAACGCGCTCGGGACGTCTGACAATGGGGGGCTAGCCAAAGCCTCGGTCCACCCGAGACTTTTCCAGAACGGTCCATTCGCCGAAATTTGCGATCTTGGCCAATCGCCGAATTTCCGCGAATCGAGGATACCTACACAAAGCCCATAACACGGGGGTTAGTACATAAATTTTTTCAGAATTTTCTAAGCTCATTTAATGGTCGAAAATACACTGCGAAGTTCCGTGGGACCCACCGAAAAACGGTGTCGGAAAAATTCGAAATTTTTGTCGTTGCGAAGCTCTCGACGAATGGAGCGTGCTGGTGGCCTCGTTTTCCTTGTGGGATTCACGGTTTTCGAGAAATCTAGCCCAAAAGTCGAAATGGGCTAAAATCTTCCCGAGCAAAAATCGGACAATCCGCTCGATGGATTTCGGCGTTCTTGGTGTCTATGGAAAGCTCTCACGAGTAGATGATTTTGGACACAAGACCGGTCTAATCGGTGGCCGGACGGCCGAGAAGTCGGCGGCGCTGCAGGGGAGTTTTCACGCGCTTTTTCCCGCTGCCGGGCGGCGCCACCGGTTGGCTGGCCACGCTACCGGCTGGTCTGGGAGGCGGTCAGCGAGAGGAGAGAGAAACGAGAGAGAAAAGGGAGAGAGCCATCTCGTGCGGGAGAAGAAAAAGGAAGAAGGACAAGGACCGGTCCGATTCGACGGCCCGATCCGTCCCGGCTCGATTCGGCTTGCTCGATTCGAATACAAAATTTTGAATTTTTATCGCCTCGGGACCAAAACGAGGTCCAAAAATTCCGAAAAAATTCCATAAAACTCAGAAAAATACGTAGACTCCAAATATATTTTTAGTTTTGCCACGTGGTCTTTAAATTAATTTTTAAAAATCATCAAAGTTTATATTTTCGAAAAATCGAACCCGATTTTTTTAAAATCCGAAAAATCTCAAAAAAATTCCTAAAATTCAAATAAAATTAAAATACCAAAAATACTCATAAATAATAAAATTTTGGGGTGTTACATTCTTCCCTTACGTAAAAATTCGTCCTCGAATTTTTACACAAGGAGAATAAAGCACATGATTATACATTGAACAAATAAGGGTACTTGCTACGCATGTCCCGCTCGACTCAGTGCACTCTTCCACCGATCGACTCTCCACAAAACCTTAACCATAGGGATCTGTTTTGATCTCACTGTCTCACTTGGTAGTCCACTATGGCTACAGTGCTCCTCAAATGTCAAATTTTCTTTTAGCTCTATCACATCCTATTGCGATACATGAGAAGGATCGGGAATGTATTTCTGAGCATGGAGATGTGAAACACGGATGAACATGAGAGAGGTTGGGTGGTAGCTCCAACCTGAGGCAATCGCTCCAACTCTATCCGTAACCTCAAAAGGTCCGATATACCGAGGTGCCAACTTGCCCTTCTTTCCAATCTCATGACTCCTTCATTGGAGATACCTTCAGAATACATAGTCGCCCACCGCAAACTCCACATCCTCCGTCTGGGTCCGTGCATAACTCTTACGCCTCTTGAAAATTGTTACTGCTCGATTAAGGGAACCATCTCTCAAGTGTCTTGCACTGTGTCTACATCATGCACCTTCGCTTCCCCCATTTCTGTCCAACACAGAGGAGACCTACACTTTCTTCCATATAGTGCCTCATAGGGTGCCAACCCTATGCTGGAGTGATAACTGTTGTTGTAGGCAAACTCCACCAAAGCTAGCTGCTCATCCCATTGACCTCCAAAATCCAAAACACTCATGCGAAGCATGTCTTCTAGTGTTTGGATTGTCCTTTCGGACTGTCTGTCTGTCTGAGGGTGGAAGGTCAGATTGAAGTTCAATCAGGTGCCAAGTGCCTCCTGCAACTTTCTCCAAAACCGAGAAGTGAACTGGGGCCCTCTGTCAGATATTATGGAAGCCGGAACTCCATGCAATCTGACTATTTCTCGAATGTAGAGCCGGGCATACTGTGCCACAGAATATATAGTCTTCACAGGTAAGAAGTGAGCTGATTTGGTCAAGCGGTCTACAATTACCCATATCGAATCATATCCTCGCGTGGTACGAGGCAACCCAGTCACAAAATCCATAGTGATCATTTCCCACTTCCATTCTGGGATAGGGAGCTCTTGTTGCTTCCCCGACGGTCTCTCTCGTGTTCAAACTTCACCTTCCGACAAGTCAAGCACTTGGACACAAAGTCGCAATGTCTCTCTTCATGCCATTCCACCAATAGCTATCTTTCACATCATGGTACATCTTGGTGGAACACAGGTGGACATCTGCATGCTGTATAGTGTGCCTCTCGCATGATTTCATTCCCGAGGTTGTCCATATCGGGCACACATATCCTAGAACCTTGCACTAGGGCGCCATCATTGGCAAACCCAAACTCACCACCTTCACCTTCTTGTACTCTTTCTATGATCTTCATCAATTGTTGGTCTCTCGTGGCCGGGAAACTCTAACTCTGTCCTCAAGTCCGCCTCACCAAAAGTGAGCCAACAATACCCTCATCTGAAAGATCTAGGATTAAACCTTGATCCATCAACTCATGTACCTCTGAATCAATGGTCTCTTCTCCATCAAATGTGCGCCAAATCGCTGTAAGATTTTCTCGCTCAAGGCATCTGCTACAACATTGGCCTTCCTGTGGTGGTACCGATGGTGCAATCATAGTCTTCGTAAGCTCCATCCATCTCCTCTGTCTCAAGTTTAAGTCCTCTGTTGGAAGATGTACTTTAAACTCTTGTGGTCGGTGTATATCTCGCACACTTCGCCATACGTAGTGTCTCCGGATTTTCAAGCAAAGATTACACCGCCATTTCCAAATCATGGGTGGGGTAGTTCTGCTCATGCCTCTTGATTGCCTTGAAGCATAAGCCACTACCTTTCCATTCTGCATCAAAACACACCCTAGGCCAACTCGAGGCGTCACAATACACAGTATATCCTTCACCACTCACGTGTAGTGTCAACACAGGGGCGTGGTTAGACACTCCTTAAGCTTCGAAACTCACCTCACAATCATCTGTCCAAATGAATGGAACATTCTTCTGGTCAACTTAGTTAAGGGAGCCGCTATCCGGAGAAATCTTGTACAAAACGCCTATAGTAGCGGCTAAACCCAAAAACTTCGCACCTCGGTGATCGTTGTAGGCCTAAGCCAATCGATTCTGACTTCAATTTTCTTGGGATCCACTTGAATACCGTCTCTAGAAACCACGTGTCCCAAGAATGAGATGCTTTCTAGCCAAAATTCACATTTGAAAATTTGGCGATACCGTGCTCCTCAAAGTCCGCAACACCATCCTCAAGTGCCACACGTGTTCTTCCTCGGTCCGAGAGTATACGAATGTCATCTATGAATACGATGACAAAGCGGTCCAAAAATGGCTTGAACACCTGCTCATCAAGTCCATGAAGGTCTTTGGTGCATTAGTGAGTCCAAAAGACATCACCAGGACTCATAATGACCATATCTTGTCCTCGAAGCCGTTTTGGACACGTCCTCATTCCCGATTCTCAATTGATGGTAGCTCGACCGCAGTCTATCTTGAAAAGAATCTAGCTCCTTGAGCTGATCAAACAAATCATCAATCCGAGGAAGTGGATACTTGTTCTTCACAGTCACCTTGTTCAAATTGCTCGTAGTCGATACACAACCTCAATGACCCATCCTTCTTTCTCACAAATAGAACAGAGCACCCTGGGTGAAGTGCTCTGACGTATGAAACCCTTGTCCAAAAGCTCCTGTAGTTGCTCCTTCACTCTTTCAATTCACTGGTGCCATCCTGTAAGGTGGCATGGATATGGGGTTTGTACCGGAATAACATCAATGCGTAACTCTATTCCCTTCTCGTGGCAACCCCGAAGCTCTTCAGGGAAGACATCCATGAATTCTCCGACAACAGAACATTTTCTATGCCGACATCTTCTACGATGTATCTCTCACCAATGCCAAATACCCTTGGCATCCACGCCAACATTTTTCTCGCACTAATCACGACACCAAATTATATGGAGCCACGCTCTGTCACCATCAAAGCTAAACTCTTCCACACCGTATGTGGAAGTATACCTTTGTTCCTGCAGTCTAAGGTGGCATAATGAGTTGCCAACCACCCATCCCCGTGATTACATCGAAATCCACATCGGTAGAGGAACCAAGTCTGCTGCGAGGATCTTTCCATCCACTACCACTGGGCTACCCGAAAATACCATGTCTACATCTATGTTGTCACTAAGTGGGGTAGCTACTGACAAAGGGCACTCTAAAGTTGTAGGGTTTCTACCCAACCTCATGGCAAACACAGGGGAGACAAATGAGTGCGTAGCACCCGGATCTCTCAAAACACGAGCCTCATAAGAATGGACTGTAAGAATACCGCCACAACGTGCATTTGAAGCTTGAGCATCCCGGTGGGTCGTGGTGAAAACCCGAGCTTGACCCCTACCCGAGTGGCGTAACTCGACATCGACTTCTACCTCCGACCGCCTCCAAATCCACGCCCCTTGTCCTCGCCTCATGGCCATCGAATCGATCGCCGCCATGTTGGAAGCGCCGATACAATCGAGGAACATTCGCAATGAACCCTGTGACCCCATCTGTGGCTCGCTGAACATGGGGCATTCTCTAGCAAAGTGACCCGGTTGGCCACACCAAGCATACTCTGATCCCATCAAACAAGGTCCGAATGTCCTCTTCCACACTGTGCACAAGGTGCCAAGGAGGATCTGAGCTGCACTGGAACCGCTGCATTTCGAATCGTGACCACCGCTGATCCGCACTGGTTCGAATCCTCGTGGTTTGTATCTAAAACCACTTTTCTTGTTCCTACTCTTTCCTCTGTAATTACTCGCCACCACTATCCGGAGTACCCATGGAAGGGACACTGAGGAACCCTTCGCCTGCTTTTTCTTTGCTCTTCCATTGTCATCTACAAAGATAATCGATCTCAATCTGTCTAGCTCGGTCAACCACCACATCAAAAGATCGGACGACATCATGGCTGTGTTTGCATATCTCTGTCAAGCCCCTTTAGGAATCTTTTCACCTTCATAGTCTCTGAGATACTGCAGAGGGGCATATCTGCTCAATTCCGTAAATTCAGTAGCATATTCAGCTACAGACCTGCCATTCTGTCTTAAGGCCTCAAAGGCCCACTGCTTCTGATCTCTGAAACTTTCTGGCCCAAACCGGTTGATAAAAAGTTCCACAAACTGAGCCCATGTCAAACCCTCCATCCGGGGTAACACGTAGTCATTCATCCATTGCCTAGGCATGGGCCCCATGACGTGCTGCATACACTCTATCAATCTTCTATCACCAATCGTAATTCTGCTCGCCGTCAGAATCTAAAACCGATATGCATCGTCGACACATCATAGGTACTGTGCACCAACTTCTTGAAGTTTATGATCTGTTTGTAAGATTCCTCTCTTGGTGCGGTGGACTGCTGCTGCTGTGGAGGGTGGACCATATACTGCGCCATCATGTCGATGGTTCTCTGCAGACCAACTAGAGTAGCTGCCATGGGGTCCATAGGACCACGTGCCATGAAAGATCGTTTCGAATCAGGGTAGCCGCTTCTACTTGAGCGCTCTAGGCCTCCTACCCCGCCTCCTGGCAGCGCCTCATCTGGCCGACACCTCGTCAGCACATCCGCTCGTGCGATGGCGCCTCTCCGCTTCTACGCATTTTCTGAAATTCAGCAAGATTAGTTCACAAAATTCAAAATCGCACATTACAGCATTTCTATAGACTCATATTTATACATAACATATGGAGCGTAAACTAGAAGCAAATATGACAATGCAAGACGAATTTGGACCCTATATTTCCGCATGTGACTCCTAGTAGACTCTTCACAACACTTTAGACAAAATTCCCTAATAATATTGAGCCTAAGCTCTGATACCACATTTGTAACGACCCAACCTATGGGCCTGACCAAGACTAGGACACAGGCCACCTAAAGCCCCGAGGCCCGTAGTAAGCCTAACTGCTCATTTACCCAATGCCGAGGCCCATTTGGGCCCAATTTCATGAAAACAAACTGACAGAGTCCGGCCATAAAATGGACTTAACAACTGTGAGTTTTTGACTCAACCGACATTTAAACAAAATAAACAATCCATTGGGGAGCTAAACTCACCATCCACATAATCATCAACATAATAATAAATGTGAGCTCAGCTCACTCATCCAATCCATCAAAACAGACTTAAAATATTAAGTTTACAGTCCAACATGATAATAATATTACGGACCAAATTCAAATAATTATCGCTAACACATGCGGAAATTCTAGGAGTAAATAAAATTACACAAATATCGATAAACAACTGCGAAGTATAAAAGCAGTTAACCTGAATAAAATATCCTCTCGCGGCTGTAAAAATTTTTGAACAGGAGTGAGCGTTCGACTCAGAGAGTAAAATATCAATCTTAACTATAATCTCTATAACTATCTGAACTAATGCACCCTGTAGAGTGAAATGCAACATCCACATCATTTTCACATCATAACATCAAAAAGGTAATTTGGAGCACTCACACACCTGTAGCATCAATCATAATATATTGGGAGCCGATCCCTATACGACTCTCTTAAATCCAACTCGGTGCCAAGAACTCAAGCCTGACTTTCGCTTAATAAACCAAATCGAGGGTCCCAGCGAAGAACTCAAGCCGTGACTACCCCTCGAAGGAACGGGTCCCAGCGAAGAACTCAAGCCGTGACTACCCCGTCCTATCCATAGTCCACTCACACGCACGCCAACGCACGCACACTGCTCCAAATTACCACAACAACACTCATGGCACATTAACAGTTATGAATGCAACATAATTCGTGCCTAGAGTTTAACTACATAATATATGCATATAAGTGATGCATGGGCATGCTGAACATATAATAATATCGAAATTACAATTAAAATTAATATTTTACTCACAAACTTGACGACAAATTACTGTGGCGGCTGGGCAGAGGAAGAAGGTCATTCCTCCACTTGACAATTACATTACATCTATTTAATAAATTTGACTCAATACAAACAAAGAAAAAGATCAAGTACGTCCTAATTCGTGCCGAAAATCCGGCAGAGTCTCCCCTATACCTAGGACCTACCCAACCTGCAAAAGGGCAAAAAAACGCACTTCTATATTCACAATCCATATATCAACAGTTCAATCATATCACACAGCCCCTCCTGGGCCCATCAAATCAATCATCCATCACAATACGCAAAATTTCAATTTAGTCTTTATTATTGATCATTTTTGCAAAAACTGCCCAAACAAGCTCTAAAAATTATAAAACTTTGCCCCGATTTACTTAGCAATATTACTAAGCTATTGCAAAAAGAATCGTAATTTTCTAATCTACCACGAATATTTTATGGATTTTTAATCCTATTTAAGCACTAGAAAATTACGAAAAAGCAAGGTTCGGGTTTACCTTTGCCGATTCCAACTTCGGGAATGCGCTCGGGACGTCTGACAATGGGGGGCTAGCCAAAACCTCGGTCCAATTCGGAGACTTTTCCGGTAACGGGTCTGTCTAGCCGAAATTTCGCAAACCCAGTCGACTGTCGAATTTCCGCGAATTGAGGATACCTACACGAAGCCCATAATACGGGGGTTAGTACATAAATTTTTCAGAATTTTCTAAGCTCATTAAATGCTCGGAAAAACACTGTGAAGTTCCGTGGGACCCACCGAAAAACGGTGTCGAAAAAATTTGAAATTTATGTCGCCGTGAAGCTCTCGATGAGTGGAGCGTGCTGGTACCCTCGGTTTTCTCTTGGGATTCACGGTTTTCGAGAAATCTAGCCCAAAAGTCGAAATGGGCTAAAATCTTCCCGAGCAAAAATCGGACAAACCGCTTGATGGATTTCGGCGTTCTTGGTGTCTATGGAAAGCTATCGCCGAGTAGATGATTTTAGACACAAGAACCGGTCCAATTGGTGGCCGGATCGGCCGGATTTTGGCCGGAGAAGCCGAAACGACGCGCGCGCGAGGGAGGGAGATCTCGCGCGTTTTCCCGCTGCTCGCGCGCACGGGCGCTAGGGAGGTCGGGTGGCGCCACGGCCTACCGGGGTGGTGGGGAGGTGGTCGCGGCAGGGGGAGGGAGGAGAGAGAAAAGAGAGAGAAAAGGGAGAGAGAACGTCGCGCGCGGGGAAGAAAAAGGGAAGAAGACCGGTCCGATTCGACCGGTCCGATCCGGTCTGATTCGATTCGGCCGATTCGATTCAGAATACAAAATTTTGAATTTTTTATTCTGCCTCGGGACCGAAAACGAGGTCCAAAAATTCCGAAAAAATTCCAAAAAACTCAGAAAAATACGTAGACTCCAAATATGTTTTTAGTTTTGCCACGTGGTCTTTAAATTAATTTTTAAAAATCATCAAAGTTTATATTTTCGGAAAATCGAACCCGATTTTTAAAATCCGAAAAATCTCAAAAAAATTCCTAAAATTTAAATAAAATTAAAATACCAAAAATGCTCATAAATTTAAAATTTTGGGGTGTTACACTAAACATAGGGTACGCGGGGAGTAGACTTAATCGGTATATTAATTCAGTATGCAATACGTGAATTATATCAATTCAATTCATGATACATAAATTATAATTAATTAGTATAATCTCTATTCTAAAAACAATCAATAAAATAAATTTTTTTCATAATTTTTTAATTTTTTATGATGTATATATTTTATAATATTAATATTAGTTAAAAAATTTTCAAAAATATAATTTTTTTATAATATACTATTAATTTTTTTATCAATTATATTTTAACAAATAATAGTATTTTAAATAGAATGAGCTTTTAATTGGCATTTAATAGGTTTTATAGTTTAGGGTTTAATGATATATATATAACACATTATAATTACTTAATGGGCTTTATTAGACTTAATAGCATATGAAATCAGTAGCCCATATTCACTATCACCTAAAGCCAATGAATATCAAAATAGTAATGCGAGAGAGAATGAAAGATATGAGGCTTTTTCTAGAAAATTTCTCCTTCTTCCTCTTCTTAAGTTTTTGTGGCTATTATTACTTTTTTTTTTTTGTTCTTATTTCTTCTCTTCTTCTTTTTTTCTTCTTTGTATACTAACATCCGAGGTACTCTTATTTTTATTAAAAAGAAAGAGAAAAAAAATAAGAAAAAATAAATAGAATTTTCTTCTTCCTCACTTTAATTTTGTGTTGAGCTCAGTGAAATGGGATCGCTTGATTTAGAGAACCAAAACGCGTCTTGGGACGCAAATGTCTACTGTTTCAAAATGCGAGATCTAGGTTGCAGAACCCAAGGGATTAAGAGAATCTGGCAACTATGAGTTAGACATCATAAACCCAATAACTCTTGCAATCCAACAAAACCTAGTTCTTGAATAGCCAAATAAAATCCAATGAAGTAACCCACCTCTGCCCAAAAGTAATGGCCAATGAGGCTTTGGTGGAGATAATAGAAGATCTTAATCCGTTGATGGAGGAGTAAAGGAGATGGGTAGTTGGAGACAAACCAACTATGGAAACATCAAATCTGCCCAAAAGCATCAAATATGTGGATGTGTTGAATCTCGAACTGAAAGATGTGAAATGGAAGACACAGATAGAGATGTGTTTGAGGATGGAGGCTGAAGATGTGAGAGACTTGCAGAGCAGAGGGAATCGCTTTCAATGACTTAAGGAGAGAAAATAAGCAATTTAAAGATAGAAGCCATTTGAAAAGAGAAGTAGAGGAAGAAAGAGATAGGCTTGAGTATATTTGATAATTGAGCAGGCAGGTGCGGTAAGTAAGGTTATTGAAGAAAAGATAATTGAGAATGAAAAGGTAAAAGAGTAATTTTATTATTTTTTTATCTGTAAACTTGCTATTGCAGGTTATTAGGACTTTTAAGAAAATAAATTGAAATTAGTAGATTTTATTGTAATAAATTGAAGTTTAAGGACGGAAATGAAATAACCCTCTAAGTTCAGGGACCGTTGGTGCAATTTAACAGAAATTTAACATATGTAACTATTTTCTTGTGCTATTTTGTAAACTCAACATTGGGATTACTTTTTTTTTTTCCTTTAAAATAAACAAATTCTAAAGTTAATCCATTTTAATAATTAATATAGTATTTTATTTCTTTTCTAAATGGATACCAAGAAAGTTTATATGTATTGAAGTATGAAAATTTTTATTACTATATACTAAAAAAATGTAAATAACGTTTTTTAAGTGAAATTAATAATCAAACATGTTATTATCACTTTAGGGAAAAAAATCGCTATTATAAGAAAATTCTTACCTTGGAAATTAAGAAATAAACCAATTACACCAAAACTTGCAATGAAATTTTGTAATTGAATAATTAAAAAAAAAATTAAAAGCTAAAAGAGAGAATTGGGAGTCAAAACGCATAGACAAGACAGAAGTATTGGTATTTTAGGGTGAGATAATAAATTGTTACGATCCCATAGTATTAAGGAATAATTTTAGTGAAATGTCAATATGTCTCCGAATACCCCTCTCTTATAACTTAATTTTTAGGAGTGAATTATACTTATTTGGCCCCTCTCTTATAACTTAATTTTTAAGAGTGAATTATACTTATGTAGCCTATCTTTACGTAGTATAACCTTAAGGACCTGTAAAACTCAATAGTTTATATCAATTTGTACCAGAACTAACCCATTGACCAACATAGACATTGATTCTCCAAATGAACTACATTGCTAAGGAACAACCTCAGTGAAAGATTAATAAGTTTTTACACACTATCCCCTTATAAGTCAATTCTTAAGAGTGATATCTGTACAACTCATAGCACTTAGCAGTTCATATCGAAAATTCACTAGAGATTCCCTTGTCATCAAATCATTTCCCTTTCTCTACTTTTTTTTCAAACAATAATCACTAATTAAATAATTTTTATTTATAAAATAATTAACATATCATTAACTTGAAAACCTTTAATTTTCTTGATTTTTATAAAATCAAATTCAAATTCAGTAAACTTTACAAAATCAGTAAATTTTACAAAAGAAATTAAGATTTAATAACTTTTATAAAAATACATAGTTTTTATGAAAATACTTATAAAAAAATATTTACAAAGTACTGCACAAAAAAATTACCCCACCATTCATGATCACATAGTAACTTCTTTATGTTTGTGAAGGTACGTTTCAGATTTAACTAATTAAGCAAGTTTTGCTTTGGATTTCACATTGGTCAAAGTCCATGCTCTGACAAAGACCCTAGAATTATTTGAGCATAACTGAGATATAAAAATAAGGCATTCTTTTTAATTATGAGGGAAAAATAATGAAAACCATGAAACTAATTTTAGTCCATTGTTTTGCTCAAGCAAGTTTGAATTTTGACCGGCTGCAGTTGAAACAACTAGTAGATAAAGTCAAGGTTGCACTTGAAGAAATCTTTAACTAATCAAGGACATTACCAGTGAAGTTGAAGTTAAATTGCTGATAAAACATCAAAGCATGATCGATCTCAAAGCCATGCATCCATAATCTTAGGGAAACACAGAGGATTACAGGACACAAGCAAAGGCAGGGAAAAGAATTAAGAGAATTCTTTGGCTAGAGACCATCAATGCCCATCCTATTGAGATTAGTACATAATCAATTTATGAAACAAAAAAGAAGCCAAGTTCCCAATCAAAATATAGTTTTTTTTTTTTAATTTTTTATTTCATGGTTTTCCATTTTACAATTGCCGATCTAGGCAATAGCCATCATCATAAAAGACCTTGAACCCGCCCACATCTCCAGTTATACTATCTACAGGATTACACTCAATAAACCATGAAAAATGCACATCTAATGGAGAGCACAAAATGAACATTCTAACCCAGATGTTTTCAGCCCGTTGCTTGCCAAACTTCAATATTCTTGATTTCTGAAGTTGGCACAACTTGGAAGAAAAAGCAATCAGCCAAATGAAAAACTAAAGATAAGCGTGATGAGCTTGCCAAATAATTGACATGAATTTATGTGATTCAAAACATTTAGTAATTATGGTTATGCTTTAGAGTCCAACCATGGCTTACCAGGTTTTCTCATGTTGAGGTTGTAGGAAAGACATTTACAATCCATTGCATCGTCTCCTCTAAATGGATAAATGGAAAAAGACAACATAAATATTTAGACCAATGAGAGTAATTTCAACAAAATAAATAAATAAAGTTTCTCAAAGTTCAATTCATGTAAAAAAGGAAAAAAGGCAACTCCCATGGTTAAACTAATTTGAAAGGGGTCAGAAGTCAGAACCATAATACCAATTCAACTCATATGAGGTCCAACGCTTTGAGGACGAGGTTAGAGTTGGAATCACCTTACAGAAACATTCATGGTTGTACAAATTCATACATCTTTAAGAGACTAATTACGCTAGGAATTACTCCAGAAAAACACTATATGTTATGATAAGAAAAACAAGGCTCCATAATTTATGCATCTCTAGAGGGGAAAAAAAAAGCTTTTACAAACTTAGTAGAGTTTGCTGCTTGTGTGTTTCTCTTAGAATAATGGAAGTGATGTAGAACCACAAAGAAGACACTAAAGGGAAAAAGAAATGAACTCTCAAAATTATATTAATTTTCAATTGCCAATATCATTAATATTAAACTTTCCACAAAAATACCTAAATTACATTGGCATTTATAGATCAGGAATCTCAAAATAAGAAAATAGTAAACCAATCTAACTAGGAACACTAACTAGGAAATTCTAAACAGTAGAATTTTTAAATAATTAAATGAGATTTTCTAAGTAAATTCCCTAAATACGCTAGGAATTACTCCAGAAAAACACTATATGTTATGATAAGAAAAACAAGGCTCCATAATTTATGCATCTCTAGAGGGGAAAAAAAAAGCTTTTACAAACTTAGTAGAGTTTGCTGCTTGTGTGTTTCTCTTAGAATAATGGAAGTGATGTAGAACCACAAAGAAGACACTAAAGGGAAAAAGAAATGAACTCTCAAAATTATATTAATTTTCAATTGCCAATATCATTAATATTAAACTTTCCACAAAAATACCTAAATTACATTGGCATTTATAGATCAGGAATCTCAAAATAAGAAAATAGTAAACCAATCTAACTAGGAACACTAACTAGGAAATTCTAAACAGTAGAATTTTTAAATAATTAAATGAGATTTTCTAAGTAAATTCCCTAAATAATTGAAACCCATACTTCCTAATTGTACTAGAAATTTGAATTAAATATCTTAATTTTACAATGAAAAATTAAATCAAAATAATTCCTAAATTTAGTTTTCCTTGATTGCATTATTCTCCCTTAGTTGAAGAAAACATGGCTGAGCTTTGAAGTGGCGAAGAATCAAAAATTGAATTTGGAGAACAAACTCTAATCTTTTTGGATGGTAGCAATTCGATTGAAACGATAAACTTCATTCATTCCTTCATATCCCCAAAAATATCAGAACATATAAAATCAGTTACAACTACAGTTGAAAGTAGTGTTGTCAGGTGCAAGTAGTGTTGTTAGGCGCAAGACGAAGTGCAAGCCTCAGGGTCTCAAGAAGTAAAAGGCAAGAGACATTAGCAAGGCAGGTGAGCGCACGTTGCACCAAGCACCAAGCACCGAGCATGGCTCTGGCACATTTTATTTATCCTCAATTCTTTTTTAATTTTAACCTAGTACCTAGTGCCAAGTACCAACTACATCCAATCATACCGCACAAAAGAAGAAGAAGAAGAAGAAGAAGAAGAAGCTCTCTAGAAAAATATCTAAATTACATAGGTATTTAAAGACTAATAACTAATCTTACTGCTATTAGTATTATGAATCCCAAAATAAGAAAATAGCAAACCAATCTAAATAGGAATATCAAACAAACACTAAATAGGAAATTCTAAACAATAGAATTCCTAAATAATTAAAATATTGCTTCCTAATTACATTTCCTAAATAATAGAAACCTATATTTTCTAATTGTACTAGAAATTTGAATTAAAGATCTTAATTTTACAATTTAATTCCTAAATTTAATATGCCTTGACTGCATTAGGAAGGAACTTGGAACATAAAAATAAAGTGACACTAGAACACAAGACCAACTCTAACAGTGCCAATGAATAGACACCACATTTTTTATTGTGTAGCAGATTAATTTAAAGATGGTAAAATAGCAATTGCCAGCTAGTGTCATCCAGGAACACATATGAATAAATGAAATATCAAGGAATAAGAAATAAATGGTCAATGGAAAACATGCAAAGAGAAGGCAAGTGATTTTAACAAAAATGGGTACGTAGTCAATGACTCAATGATGCAATTCTCAAGGCAATATGAAAGAGAATTCATGTAAAAACCTTGTCACGTTGTTTCTTCAAGTTCTCAAGACCAGGTACTGTTCCACTTCTTTTTCTATCCTTATTATTACTTCCATCCTCTTTGCAATGTTTATGCTTATTCTGATCCTTGTCCTTGTGCTTTTTGTGCGTCATTTCCTTGTCTTTTGTGAATTTGCTCCTTGACTTCATTATTGCAGTAGGGATCCCTCTCTCAGCCTGTTAAGACGAGCAAAAGACCAACCACAATTGTCCATTTTCAACAACGAAAATCTTATTGCTGTAACCCTCCCAATCACATTTTTATAAATCAATACTAAACCATGAAGCATAGTATGCATCACCCTTATTTAAGCCAACGAAAACATCTACAAAATTTAAGCACTAAGGATTATCATTACATATGCTGCCTGTGGGAAATATATTCCCACTGCTCTAGCTAAAATACACACCAGTTGGTCCGGTAACCATGCTTAAAAAATGCATACAAGTTTTTAATTTCAACAGAAGAAAAAAATCAGAAACCTAGTAACAGCAACCATCATAGTTTTCAGTCCACCATCTTGTTTATCTTCCTTTTCAGGCCAAATTCAAATATGCAAAAAGAGTGCAAGTGCAAAATTTTATTTAGATGGATATTCTAGGCTCATGTTTTATCCTAAACTTTTATTGCACAAATACAAACTCCTTATTTGAAATGATATCCTACTCGCATAGAGCATATAAAATTTGAATTCCATCAAAAGCAAAAAAATAAAAAATAAATAAAAGGAGCCTTTGTTTCATGTAAAGACGCTATCAACTTAGGTTATACAGTGCATTTAACTTGGAAAAAAAAAACAAATATAAAAATGTAATGAAAAGAGGTGGCCACTGAAACATCTTGTGATCTCAAAGAGGGAATCAAGCTAGTGACAGTTTTTCATTGTCAAGCAAGCAATGTTCTCGAAAGTGTTGATTGTGATCGAAGAAACAGTTGGGAAGGATGTGGCAACATCAGCAAATGGGTTCCTCTTTTACTGTCACACACAGGCAAGAGGCAATACCGTTGAAGTTGGCAATTGCTATCAGAGAATTTATTGAAGGAGCTGGGTTATTTTATATGGGGGAGTGAAAAAGTACTGTCTTCATGTTAAATTAATCTAGTTTAGAAAGACACAGTGAAATTACAGATATTAATAATGGTGTCCTTATTATGTTAAATACATGCCTTTAAAACTTGAAAGCAGACTGTTTTCAAGGAAAGCCTTCTTCAGAACTTTCCCACAAACAAATATAAAATAGTGCTATAGTAATTAGTAATTAGAGAGATAAAAATATCAATAGCAAATTTCTTACAGAAGGCAGGTCAACAGGAGTAGTTTTTCTCATATGAAAGGCTTCCGCAAGCACACCTAAATCAAAAGGATGTATGCAAGCATTTCTCTCCCTCAAATAGGAGGCATTATGAAAGAGCTGATCCAATTCCATCCCTTCTCCTTTCCTGATTTGTGTGTCACCCACCACATTCTGGAGATAGTGAGTCTCAGATATTGACAAAGGTAGTGACCTCTTGCAGAATAATTCATGGTGAGGCCAAAGCTTATACTGATTTATGAGATCAACAGCACCACCAAGCTCCCTTGGCCCTAATTGTTCCAGAAAGAACCTTGTAAAAAAAATGAACAGAAACATTTTTTTTTTTGGTAAATGGAAAGATAAATAATTTAAAAAAGGAAAAAAATGATAGCAAATTATGCAAGAGGCAAGAGCAAGGGCCATATCAAATATATCAGGGCACAATGAGTGCCTAAGTGTCGGGCAAAAGCATGCTTCTTGGATTTAAATTGTTTGAGTTATTGCCTTCTTAATGCTCTTCCAAGCGACCATCTCAAGATCGAAGGTTCAATGAAGCTCTAATTACTATATCACTGTGTTTAAACCACACGAAACACTTCCAACGTGAGGCTCCAATAGGCAGTGAATCAAAAAACAAGATTAAAAACTAAAGAAAACCGCGCAATTAAGAGATCATTATTAAAACCCCCCAGTAAACACTAAGCAAACCAAATATAGGATTGGACTGAAACCAGCCAGTAATATTGTAAAAAAAAAAACTCAAATTTTACGGCCTTGAATACAGCTAGGTACATAGTTATTAAAAGGCGCACCTGAGGCTCCAGGCTCACCAGGCTCGAGTCCTAGCACCTCTACAGGAGAAAGGCGGGCAACATTCACCAGGCCCTCGCCCTATGCGCCTAGACATGCGTCTTGTTCCAGGCGCAAGGCTATAAAGACACGCCTTTTTTGTTTCTACATTCGGCGAGTACTTTCATTGACAAAAAGCACTATCACTCAACTCAAAATTTGTTGATCTAAAAGTTTTCAAAATTATTATCGTTGGTGATAACTAGTCACCAAAATCTCATCAAACTAACGTACTCAGGATTACAAACCTCTCATATTTTCATTTTCAACACTACCACTCATTATCTTTTTCAAAAAAAAAAAAGTTAATACTCATTTAGCTCTTAAAGGTGAGGGAAATGATGAAGATATTGATTTTAAAGATGAATATTAAGAGAATGAAGGTTTAGAAAAAGATGAAGAAGATATATTTACTTTATAATTTCTTAAATTTAGTTACGAAAGATTAAAAGACTGTTAAAGTTTTAATAATTTAGTACTTGAATGTTTATTTGTTATTATTATTTTTAGTTTTATGTTATTTGAAGTTTAATGGAATATTCATTTTTTTTTTTTTTTTTGCGCCTCATCTCGCTCAGGCGTGCGCCTTCGCCTTGCGCCTAGGCTCCAGCACCCCTTGGCGCCTTAGTACGCCTTGAGCCTTTAATAACTATGGCTAGGTAATAAGCAAAAAAGGTGGGAATAGCAGCTTCCCAAAAAATAGAGAAGTTACAAAGATATAAGTTGTAAACTCAAAGTTTCATTTAAATCCTGATTCCTATATGTTAAAACAAAAAAGAGAATTGAAGTTTTAGAACGAGAATATGAAAATATCCAAAAAAGAACCCCCATTCACTATTCAGCCCCTCACCAATCTAAGTATCTAATATCAAAGTTTAGCAACCAAATAACTAACTATTTTGTTACAGCACTCTTTCAAGAGTTGAGAAAAGAATGGGCATAATTCAAGAGACTAAGACATAGATAATGGAGAAAAAAGGATTCATAAATTGTTTAAACTTCCAATAAACTTACAAAAGAACATATAAATTGCATTTGCTGATGTGGAATAGAAGAAAGCCTTTGTTTCCCATTTTTCCGAGGCAAGTATAGGACAAAATCAGAGACTCAATACTCGTTACAAAATCACAAAATCTCTCATAAAGGGCTAGACTACATCATGTCAAGCAAGATATCTCTACAATTCATAATTTTTATGTAAAAACCGAAGAAAGGCATTCCATAACCTCTCTTTAAATAGGGAAAAAAAAATAATATAAAACAACAACTAAGCCTAAATCCCAAACTAGCCGGTTATATGAATCCTTTTTTACCATTTAGCTCTATTGGACATCAAGTCCGCATCAATATCCAAGCAAAAAATAACATAAAAAATAAAAAATTAAATTACACTCTCCATTATATTAATAGTGAAAAGAATTCAACTACACAAATGGGGCAAACAATAAACAAAATGCTTAATAACTAAAGCATCTTACCCCCACCAAACTTCTTTCCTTCAACGTCCATCAATTTAACAAGGAAACAAAGGGAAGGCTCTTCGTCATCTACCATTAAGACAGAAACAACATAAAAGGTATATTATTTAGCAGCTACCATTGTGTGCCAGTTTAGACATACCCTCCTATACATACAGATTAACTCAAATATCAAGGACCAGACACTCATCATATGAGATAAATATGCATAATATTTTGTCATTCTACAACAACACTTGTGTGTCAGTTTAGACATACCCTCCTATAAATGCAGATTAACTCAAATATCAAGAACCAGACACTCATCATATGAGATAAATATGCATAATATTTTGTCATTCTACAACAACACCACACCACCCCCCCCCCCTCCCCCCCCCCACAAAACACACACAAAAAAAAAAAAAAAAAAAAAAAAAGAGAGAGAGAAAAGTACTGCCAGTTAGATGAATACCAGCTGAAGTGTGTATATGCGCACACACACGCACACATGTAAATATCAATACATAGACAAAATATTCGGTTTTCACTACTATCCTGATATACAGATGATACAAGAATTATATAGTTGGAAGGTCCTATCCAGTTGACCTAGATGATTAGTCATAAACTTTATCCTAATCATCGTCATAAAGTTGTAGACCACCACATTTCATAAACAAGCTAATGTAAAGGCTACTCTCCAATTATTTCCTCAATACTGAATCATTGTCATTTTGAAATTACAGACATTGACCACACCCCAAGCCAAACCCAGCTGAACATTCAATCCAAAGCTATCCAAATGCAATAATATGAATATTTTTCCTTCAGTAAATATTCTCCATCAGGAAATTGAAAACCGCAAGCTGCTGCTGCAGCTGCTCCTAAAACACACAAAACCCCTCCAATTAAAAGCCGGTGTCCCACCTTTCAACAACTCTCTAATCACATGAAAACACATCAACCCATGAACTAAAACACAGGCTGCAAGATCAAGCATGTATCCTATTGTGGAGTATTTACAGAAAACAAACGAAGTACCAAGCTAGTAAAAACTGCATCTGGCCTTAAATTCACGCAAAACAATAAAAGAAATCATATATCCCAAATACGAATGGCAAGAACAACACCAAATTATAGAAATTTTATTTTGAAGCGTTTAGCTAGAGATGAAAAAATTGAAAAAAGGATCATCAACAATAAGAGCCCTTGTCCTGAGTTCTTATATAAATAAATCCGATCAAACAATATAAGGAGAGAGAGAGGTACCTGGAAAGGAAAGGGAAGATTGTGATTGTTGGCAGGAGAGTTGAGCGATGTTGCGTTTATATTGTTCCGGTTGTTTTGAGTTCCCAAAGTTTGAGAAAAGTGGGAATCTAATCTATGGGCGGTCTTTGCGTTTTCGGGACTGCGAAAGCCAAATGAATTAGGGACATCGATAGGTGTACGACGAGCAGGCCTCATCCGAGGCAAACGACAGGTTGCTTAATGGGTTTAATTTAAACGACAGGTCGTTCTTTTTACAACCCTTCTGAGTTTCAGTCTCAATATGCTAGAAAAACGACAGCTTTGTGAAAAAGCAAGTTGGATGTCGCAATCACTTACCATCATAACTGGAATTTTGTTCTGGGCAAATTATTATATATTCCTAATGTATGCACGCACTCATTTATAAAATTATAAACTCTATACTTCTAAATTTAAGAATAACTGTTTTTTTTAATGATAGATATACTAACATTTTTTTATTAAATTTACATAAAATATTTTTATTTTTCAGTTCTAACAAATTTGTCATTAAAATATATTTTAGCTCTCTGATATTAGAGTAAATTTTAGAATTATGAGATTTTAAATTTAAATTTGAATCGAAATTAATTATTAAAAAAATATGATCTTAAAATGATTGTCTTATACACGCAAGTTTTCGTTCAAACTATAAATGGAAACAGGATAGCACCATTTTGTGAATAAAATGTTTCAATTCTTTCCATCCTGAAAGTAGAGAGAAAACTGTTTGGGGCAATTAACCCAAAAATTGAACTTGATTAAAAAAATAGGAGCAAGTTGGGGCTGCTTTTGTGACTCTGCCTGTCATCTCCACAAAATTTGTGAGCTATTCTGCATAATAATAATAATAATAATTATTATTATTATTATTAGTATATAAAACAGGGATGTGACATTATTAGTGGTAAGATTAAATTCTTTTAAGAGCTTATCATGTTGCATTTTAAGAAGAAATATTGCTATGTGACATTACAAGTGACTATATATATATAATAGACTAAACTCTTTCAAGATATTACCGCATGACTCTTAAATCTTTTTTTTTAATTTATTCTATTTTTCTGTTATTTTTTCCAAAAATTATTTATTTTTATTTTCAAATTTTATTTATAATTCTAATTATTCTTAATTTTTATGTAGTTTTATTTTTCAAACAAATTCCTATTCAATTAATTAATAAAAGAAAATAAAATTTTTTGTCATAATATTGATTGTCATTCAATTATTATAATTGTTATTATTATTATTTAAAACAAAAACATAATTTAGTTTAATATATACTATAATTATAGTTAAAATTTAAAAAATATGTAACTTTATTTATTTAATTAAATTTGAATATTACAAGTTTCATGATTAATTAACTATCATTATATGAAACTTTTGTGAGTGATAATATATTTTAATTATATATATTAAATAATTTTTTTTATAAAAAATAGGATTACATAAAGTGATAAGAAATGCAATTTTATTGAAATTCTAAATTGAATAAGTAAATATTAAAAGAAAAATAATAATAATTTATTCATAAAAATTAAGGTAATAATAATAATAATAATAACAATAATAATAATAATAATAATAATAATAATAATCAAATAATTAGCATAGAAGAGAGTTATACCCTCATTTTGACATGTAATAAATAATGTTTTTGTATTAATAAATTAATAAAAAAATGATAAAAAATTAAATAATGTATTTAATTATAAAAGCTTTAATTTTTTAAAATTAAATTTAAAAAAATAATAATTTAAATCATAAACATTAAGATAGTATAGTAAATAATAATAATAATAATAATAAAAAGTGTTAATAAAAAATAAAATTTATAAACGAAAGTATGAATAATAATAAAAAAATAAAGTGATGAAAAATGCATGATAAAATTAAAAGTTATGAATGTTTTAATTTATTTTTTAAAATATAAAAATTTAAATATTATAAATTAATTTACTATTTTTTATTGAAAATTGTATCGATGAAATTTAAGGTGATGAATAGTAAATCAATTGATGAGTTTTAAAATGATAAAAATTACTAGATATTGTTATAATAAAAAATCTAATGAATCAATCTAGCTCAAGATTTTTACTTTTATTAAACTTCAATTCAAAGTCAGTTTTTAAGCATCAACATTAAGGAGAAAATCTTTATATAAAAATATTATTTTGAAATATATAATAAATATCTATAAAATGTAACTTAAAAGGCAAAATTCTAAATAGATCAAAAAAAGTAATAGAGTTTCAAGCTTTGATTTATGGTCTGATATTAGCCTGGAACTTGCATTTTAGGCAAGTGGTGGTGAAAGTGGACTTTAAGGCTGATTTAAATGGCCTACTTCTCAAGAAGTAATTTAATTAGATTGGATTATGTCAGTTTCTCTCTAGGAGGTGAATAAATTAAATGCCTTAACTTCTAATAACCAACTAAATAATATAAATATAAATTTTCTGTCAGAAAAAAAAAAAAAACTAAATAATATAAATTATAGCACTTTTAGGAAATTTTAAGTTCTTGAACCAAGTTATCGATAATCAAACAAGGCTCAAGATGGTGCTGAATTTGATTGATGGTGAGTATGAGTACAATTTGAGGTTTGTGAATCTCTTGAACCAGTGTCGATGAATCCATTGACTGTGGCCGCTGCAGATACATCACTGCTATACAAAATCTAATAAAGTTGCTGACTAACTAGCAAATTTAGTGGTTGATGCGGATTTAGGATTCCCTTTGCTTCGTTTTTCTCTTCTTGAGGCTATGGATCTTTTTCTACGGCACCTTTAAGGTGTTTTTTAGCCTAGAGTTGTGGGAACTAGTCGTGAGCTTATTCATTTTGAAATTTTCTATCCTTTGATCCTCTCTCTCTATATATATATATACACTTTAGTACCATGTAGTTTGTATATTTTATAAATAGAGATTGAGTTTTTTTTTTTTTTTTTTCATTTAAAGGCATATATTATTATATTACTAATATTTAAAGATAAAATTACTAAACAGTATCGATATATACTGAAGTTACTTTTAAGCTGGTATGATAAATAGATTTTATCTATTTGATTGTATAATCATGTCATCAGTCTAGTACTAAATCAGGAAAAATGAGAAAAAAATGAAAATGTTAACAGTTATCCCTTATTGTGAGGAAATCAATAAGCAAATTGATGTGTACAGCTAAATAGGCGAGATTCATTTATTATGCTAATTTAAGAATACAAGGCAATTTGCGTACATTCACACTGTTTAATAATTTTATTTTTAAATACTAACAGAGTAATAATACTAATACCTACATGAAAAGAAAAAAATTCTCAAACATCTATTAATAAATCACGTAAACTATAAGGTACTAATGTAAACTCATACAATAAATAAATAAATAAATAAATATATATATATATATATATATATATATATAATTTTATTATTTTGAAGGTAGAAAATATAATAAAATTTTCTAACAAATTTATTTTATTTAGTTTACTTTTAAATTCTTATTTTTATTACATATGCACATTATTGTAATAATTTAATGTATTTTTACTCTTAAACAAGTAACCAACTCATATCACTCATTCTAACAATATATATATATATATATTAAAAGGAAAAACCTCACATCACTTTAATTTTATTATTTTTTTATAAAAAATAATATTATTGTTTTAATGAATTTATATGTGCATACGTATTTTATTTCAATCGGCACATATTTATAAATTCACCACTGTATCTTATATTTAAAAAAAGCTAACAATAATATTCAATAAGCTCTCATCTCTTTAAGAAATAAGAGTAGCATTCATTTAATTTCATTATTTAGTTTAAAATTTTAAAAAAATTAAATAAACCAAGATATTTTAAATGGGGAATTGAATCGAACATGTTATAAAACAAACCCAAATGAATATGAAATAATTTGATATAGTTCATCATTTTAATATCCAGTTATATTTCATATAGTACTTGTAAAAAAATTAAAATGAAATATAGAATAATTAAATTAAAATAGTCAAATAATACTCACTGTAATATATTAGATTATAATTTATTAACTATACAATTGATCAGAGCCTTTAATCTAATTAAATTTTTCTTATTCAAACTCAATTCATTAATTTAAAATATAAAATATATAATAAAATTTATTTATTAAATACATAAATTCTCCATATTTACATCTTAATTATAAGAAATCAAATTTAAACAAAAATTTTTCTAATTTAATCAATAATCACTATTGATTTTCCCACATTAACAGCTGAGTTGGGTAAGACTATCATTTTTTAAGCAAGTTGTTGTTACTAATCTATCCCATTAAAAACACTGCAGTTAACAAACTTAAGCAACATAACGCGCGTTACCAATCTTTAATCTTCAATGCTTACCACACATTCGATCGTAACGGTGGAAGGAGATTGTTGATCAGCGCCTCACGTTGCTTTCTGCGTCCCATTTGCCTTCTTTTGGTATGTAACTTTCGGTTTCTCAGCAACGAAAGCGACGAGCAACCCTGTAACTAATTAGCCTTAGCCCAAACGATCAAACCAACTACATAAAACGACGTTTGTGAAAATGATAACATACAGTTTATACCAGAACTCGCAGTGTTAAAGCCAGTAGAAGAACTCCACGTGTACATTTAGGACAAGTGAAAAGGGCAAACCCTGATTTGCTACGCTTCTCCTGGTCTTGGATCAGTTGGATGCCTTGCTTACTTAAAACTGTCGGCAACTCTCTGCTTAGCTGTTACTACAAACTAGACCTCCGAACACGTGGCATCACTTCAATTGGTCCAATCACTGTCCAGTCATTTTTCTCCGGTGTTTAAGCGAAGAACCCTCAAAATATAAAAAATAAATTAGAAAAAACGTATTTAAAACCCCACCTCACTGCCAACCCAGCATTACACCCTGTATGCTCTTGCTTATGTCGGCGAGTCAGAACCCAGAGCACGCTCATTTGGCCATTTCGTGTTCTCAGATAGTTTCTCTCATTTTCCGGGAAAATTTAGACGCTTTACTCGAAAAATGATGAAGAAAGGGTCGAATATGTATGGTAGAATGAGTAGTAGCTCGGCATCGACGACGACAACTTCGTCGTCGTCTTTTACGTTAAGAGACAAAGACTTCGAGTGGGAGATGAGACCAGGAGGCATGCTTGTACAGAAAAGAAACGAAAAGATCGATATTCCGCCAGCTATTTTACGCCTCCGAATAGCTTACGGTGCTCTCCGATACGAGATCTTGGTGGATGCTCAAGCAACTTTTGGTAGGATATGTGTGTGTGTGTGTGTGTGTGTGTACATTTATGATTGCCTTGCAGTTCTAGTTAAGCATGGGCTACAGTGGAGATTCTAACGTGGGGTTGAGTTGTAGGGGAGTTGAAGAAGCTTCTAATGGCGGAAACAGGGTTACAGCCTCGTGATCAGAGGCTAATGTATAGGGGAAAAGAGCGCGAAAATGGACAGTATCTGGACATGTGCGGAGTCAAAGATCGATCAAAACTCACACTAATCGAGGACCCAGCCAGCATAGAGAGGAGATATATCGAGACGCGTAAAAACGCCAGGATTCAAAGTGCTCATCGTGCCATCTCTGCTGTATCCATGGAGGTCGATAAGCTTGTAGAACAGGTGATCATCACCCATTTTAATTTTCTTTAGTCATGAAATGAAATTTCTTTTCATCATCTTTCTTTAAAAATTATTATTATTATTATTATTATTATTGGGTCAAAATAGGGAGTGGGCGACTGTCATGATCAAAAAGGGTTTTATGCCACAGTAATTATTTCTACACACTTGACTGGGGTGAGTATTTTGTATAAATTAAATCGAATTGAATTAAATCGAATCGAATTAAATCATAAAAATTAAATTATACATTGTAAAAATGAAATCGAATTGATAAAAAAATAAATGGAATTGAACCTTTTTATTTTGATTTGATTTGATTCAAATTGATTAATTTTATTTTTATTTTGGTTTAGTTTAGTTTAGTTTGATTTGATTCAAATTGATTGATTTTATTTTTAATTAATTTTTTAATTTAGACTGGATTTTTAAATTATTTGATCTGATTTTGATATTGGTTTGAATTTAATAATTATTAATCAATAGAATTAAACAATTTATATATATAAAATTACATATAATTCATAAATTCTTTATAAAAATAAATTAATTTAAAAATCAATAAACCTATTTAGTTTAGTTTGATTTAACTATTTTTTCTCTTCAAAATCAAATCGAATCAAAATAACTGAAATTTTTATAATATAAAATTAAATCAAATTAAATTATATTAAAAATCGAATGATTCGATTTAAATCGAATAATACTCATCCTTAATCATCGATAATCATTTTGGTTAAAACCATTATAATCATGTATACATTTTTTTATTTGGTGTTTATGTTGATAAGAAATTTCCTTCATGTCATTATCAAGTGTAGAATATTGACAAATTGTGTAATTTGGGCCATGGCCCTTGAGCCAGGAGGCTCTCTCCACTCATTTGTAAATTTTTGGACATTGTCATAATTTTATTAATTCATTCTTAAATTTTAGTAATTACATTGAAAAAAATTTTAAGTCATTACTCCATTCATTTTCTACATAAAAAAATTAAAATCCTATTTGTTTCAAAATTATAGTAAAATTTATTTTATTTATAAATAAATTTTATAGTAGAGTTTATTTATAAATAAATTTTTTATTTGGTATATTTTATATTAAATATAAAATTTATTTTAAATAAAATAAAATTTGTTTGAAATAAATAAAATAAAATGATGTATAATAAGAAAATAATTTTAAGTTTGAAATTCATTTGTAAATTTTATTAATTTTGATGAAATTTGATTTAGTTATAATAAATTTTATGGAATTGATCATTAAGAATTCTAAATGAATTTTTATTTAAATCAAACACTACAATTTTATATTTATAAATGAATTTTATAAAATTTTGTGGAATTCATTTATATCAAATACTATCTAAATTAATTGATGCTGTTTGTGAATTTTTTCTTTGAATACCGATTAGATTAGCTTTAATGTTTAAGCAGGAGATTTGAGCTATTTATATAAGCATCAAATAAATTTAGATTTGTTAAGATTATGATTATATGAGATTTTTTATCTTAAAAGAAGTCTAATTAAAGTGTAATTCGAAATCAAACTAAATATGAATACTTATAAAAATAATTATACTAATGGATGATGCTTATATTTGATTAAGATTATCATTCAATTAGGTAATATCATGATGTTTGAATCATATGATGCGATGGACAGATTATTCTTGTGTTCGAACTATACTATAATTCGAGATATTGACTATTCATACGTTTTGGTTGACTGAATCGAACATTTGAGTATTTTTAGAGTGCGCTGCATTCCTACCCCATATTTTTGAGGAGAGGGAGACTTTGCCATGGCCATTACTGATTGGTGAGGTGAAGATGGATGGAGCAGGAGTTTGGTGAGGGTATGAGATGTTTGGAGCTTGTAAGAGTCATGGATGGAGCAGCAGTTTGGTGGGTTGAGATTGAAAATGGGAGTGGTGCATGGTAACAGGGGAAAGAGAGAGAGATAGAAGGGGGAGGAAGGGATGGGTAATATACGAATAAAAATCTCTCTCATTAAACTAGTTTTTACATTATTGATTAGCGGCATTAGCTTACAGTTCTTTATGGGCCAATAAAGTCTGGCAATTCTTGGATAGCATCCTTGTCAACAGTTACATATCATAGATATGTTGCCACTTGCCAGGCAAAAATTACCCTGTTCAACTTTAGTTTTTTTTTTTTTCCCCATTAAGATTAGTTAAATTGGAACTTAATTTTCTTCTTGTGTAGGTTTCTGCAATTGAAAAATCCATCTCAAATGGAATTAAGGTGCCAGAAGTTCAAATCACAACATTAATTGAGATGCTCATGAGACAAGCAATTAAGTTAGATAGCATTTCTGCAGAAGGAGATGCTGCTTCTCTCAAAATTTTGCAGGTATATTTGCAATGCCTTTCCCTCTTTAATGTTTGTTTAACCCATATTACTATGGCATAAATGCCACTATTTGCCTTAGGCATTGCAGAAGCATAGAAGAAAACTAATTCATGATACCATTACCTGCCAAAATAATAATAATAATGCTAGCGTTGGTAAAAGAGTCTTTTAAGAAGTGCAAAAATGACATTGGCATTGATTTATGCAGAGTAAGAGAGTGCAGAAGTGTGTGGAAACTCTTGATGTGCTAAAGATATCCAATGCAAAAGTGAAGCCTGTTATTGCCACAACTAAATGGGAGACCTTTGATCCTCCTTCGGCCTTGGCTCAGTGGGAAATTTTTGATTGATTTTCCCCACACTTTTCATTTTCTTTTTTTCATTCATCTCTAGCTCTAGCTCCAGAGAAACATTAGCAAACTACTCCACTTGTACCTGAAAGTTCTTCAGTTCCTCAAGAACTTCGTCAATAAGCGTTGGTGATTATAATTTCATATGATTGGAGTTTTATGGAAACACAATATTATGATAACTCTATCGGAAAATTACTCGACGATTATTTTTTTTGATGCATATGCTAAGGGAGAAATTCAACAATGAAAGCTCTTCTTGTAATTTTTACTAAATTAGCTATTGGGTTAAAACAAATGAAAAAGAAATAGAGTTGTTTGATTTAGTTATCAAGAATAATAGAGTAAAATAGAATGAATATTCAATTTCATTTCTAACTTTTGTTATTTGATTTAACATGAAAGATTAAAATAATTTTTGTTTTTATCATTCCAATAGGTGCAAAATCCTAATTAAATAATTTGTAAGAGAAGCTTTATTATTTGGAGGGTATTTGATTTGATTTATAAGTCAAGTTAAATCTATTTATAAGTAGATTATCGGTTGTTTTAGCTTATAAATTAAAAAAATTACTTAAAATAAATCATAACTAATAATATATTTATTTTAAAACTACTTTATAACTAATTAAAAGGCTATATTATCTTAAAAATTTTTAAAAATATTTAACGTTATCCTCATTTTAACAACTACAACATGTAATTATATTTTTTTTAGTAATTTCAATAAATTAAATTACTTTTAAACAACTTTCAATCAAATATTTAAATTATTTAAAAATTATTTTTAAGTAATTTTATTAAATAATTAATTACTCATTTTTAATTTAACTTATAAATTGAAGAATATATTTTAAATCAAAAATTAAAAATAAATAATCAAATTAAACACTCTTTTAATCTCTTATTTTTATCATTAATAACACTTAATTTTTTTTATTCTGAAAAATAAATTATTTAATTTATCTTCATGTTTATTTTCAGTTTATTTGAATTTATTTGTCTCACTCTCTCTTTCTCTCTCATTTAAGTCTTTTTTTCATTTTTTTTATTTTTTTATTTTTTTTCCTTTCCTCGTAGAAAGACAAAGATTGAAAATGAAAAAGGAGGAAAAAAAAAGAAATATGGAAAATAGAGAATGAAACAATGAGAGATGGAAGGAAATTATAAATGATTATAATATTTAAGAAATAAATAATAATTTATCTTAAATATTAATAACTAAAATGGAAGGATGATTCTGAAGGTAAATTTGAAGAATAAAATAACCTCTATATATATATATATAGCCGTTTCTTGCCATATATCTTGTGCGAGGCTTCGTAGCTTGGATACTTTCAAGCCATATTAAGTTATTAAACTTTGGCTAGTCAGATGTTCTCATGCTCTCAAATACCCGGAGTAGCCAACCATTGGTTCTCCACTCTCATTGTCTCGCACCATCCTCATCTCAAATTCCGACAATTGATCTAATCCCAAGATCAGCCTGTCCAGAAAACCCAATACCTTACATTGTCAAAAAATGCATTGCCCTTTTGCAAATTTGTGCCTCTTCCAAATTCAAACTGAAACAAATTCATGCCTTCTCCGTCAGGCATGGTGTTCCACCCACCAACCCAGACATGGGCAAGCACCTTATATACTCTATTGTGTCCCTCTCTGCCCCCATGACCTATGCTCATAGTATCTTTAACCAAATCCAAAGCCCAAATGTTTTCACCTGGAATACTATGATTAGAGGCTATGCTGAGAGTGAAAATCCAGGACCAGCCATTGATTTGTATCACCATATGCATGTGAACTCCACTGAACCGGATACGCACACATACCCGTTCCTTTTAAAGGCTGTGTCTAAGATGGTGAACGTTAGAGTAGGTGAAAATACACATTCAATTGTTATAAGAAATGGATTTGAGTCATCGGTGTTTGTTCAAAACAGTTTGGTTCATATGTATGCTGCCTGTGGTCATTACGAGAATGCATACAAGCTGTTTGAATTAATGCCTGAAAGAGATCTTGTCGCATGGAATACTGTGATTAATGGATTTGCTCTAAATGGAAAACCCAATGAGGCTTTAACACTTTATAAAGAAATGGGTTTGGAGGGTGTTGAACCAGATGGATTCACTATAGTTAGCTTGCTGTCTGCTTGTGCTGAGCTTGGCGCTTTGGCCTTGGGTAGGAGGGTTCATGCGTATATGGTCAAAGTTGGGTTGAATGAGAATATGCATGCTAATAATGCCCTTTTGGACCTTTATGCAAAGTGTGGAAACATCATAGAGGCACAAAAAGTTTTTGGTGAGATGGAGGAGAGGAATGTGGTTTCTTGGACTTCTTTGATTGTTGGATTGGCTGTTAATGGTTTTGGTATGGAAGCACTTGAGCATTTCAGGGAGATGGAGAAACAACAATTTGTGCCCGGTGAGATCACTTATGTTGGAGTCTTATATGCTTGCAGTCATTGTGGCATGGTGAATGAGGGGTTCAATCACTTCAAAAGGATGAAAGTGAAATATGGCATTGTGCCTAGAATGGAACACTATGGATGTATGGTTGATTTGTTAGGTAGAGCAGGCTTGGTGAATGAAGCACATGAATATATTCAGAATATGCCACTGCAGCCTAATGCTGTTGTCTGGAGGACCTTGCTCGGTGCATGCACAATTCATGGGCATTTGGCTTTGGGAGAGTTTGCAAGAGCCCAGCTCTTACAGTTAGAGCCTAAACATTGCGGAGATTATGTGCTAATCTCTAATCTTTATGCATCTGGGCAACGCTGGTCGGATGTTCATAATGTAAGAAGGATAATGCTTAGTGAAGGAGTAAGAAAAACTCCAGGGCATAGCCTTGTAGAGCTGGGAAATCGTGTACATGAATTTGTTATGGGTGATAGAACTCATCCTCAAAGTGAGGCAATATATGCAATGTTGGTAGAGATCTCAAAGAAGCTGAAATTGGAAGGTTATGTGCCTCACACGGCAAATGTGCTTGCAGATGTAGAGGAGGAAGAAAAGGAAAATGCTTTATTTTATCATAGTGAGAAGATTGCAATTGCTTTTATGCTCATTAATACCCCTTCAGGAACCCCAATCAGGGTTGTCAAGAATTTGAGAGTATGTGCTGATTGTCATTTGGCAATCAAACTCATATCAAAGGTCTTCAACAGAGAAATTGTTGTGAGGGATCGTAGTCGATTTCACCATTTTAGAGATGGTTCTTGTTCTTGTAAGGACTATTGGTAAATCCTGATCTTTCTTTTTTGGACTGCTGCATAAATTTAAGAACAATGGAAGAAAGGATGAGCATTTATTTTGAAGACTGAATCCAAATGCAAAATTCATGCACTTATTGCCTATCTGACAGCATTCTTGGTGGCCTTGCATTCTATTGCACTCTGCGGGATAATTGTAGTGTTCATGCAGTGATGTAGTAATGGCTGTCATTGGTTTACACTTTACGCTGATACTGAATTCTCAATGCATTATGCATTGAGAAGTCGAGCTTATATGAGCTCGAGCGTTTGGCAGCTCAACCCTTGTTTTTATGCCATTTAAGCAGATGTAATTCTTTTCTTTTCTTTTTTTTTTTAATGAATAAATTTTACTGCATTCTTTACGCTTGTTTTTATGCTTGGCATGATGCTTCTTCGAAGAGGATGAATAATTTTCTTTAAAACAAGGTGTAAAGAAGAGTTATGAAATTTTTGGATCTTCTAAATGTCATTTTAGATAAAATGAGATTTTTGTTTTGAACAACTAAGATATTTAACTAAGACATTTAATATAAATAATTATTTTGATTTACTTTTTATTTGGGAGCGTGAGATAAGGTTTCTTAAACCAATGAAAGATAAGATAAAATATTTACTTTCATATGTATTGTAAATGATAGTTAAATTTGTATTTTTGGAATTAGTTATGTTACACTCGATCCGGGCATTGACTCGGGAAAAGAACTTGGTAGACAAGTCATCGGTACTAGAGTTATCGGTTTAATTGGTAGGCCAATGGTTAAACTAGTGGGTTATAAAAATATTAATTAAATATATAGTAATTAAATATATAATATTTCAAATTTGTATATACAGGGCACTTATTGTGTATTTTGAGGATGATACTGCAATTAATCTTGAGGCTGAATTAACTAGAAGTGGGAGGATAAGATGCTGCAGCTGTGGACTTAAAGGTGCTGCTCTTGGATGTTATGAGAAGAGTTGTCGCAAAAGTTTCCATGTCACATTGCAAAGATGATCCCTTAATGTCGATGGGATACTGTAAAGTGTCATAAGTTGAACTTCTTTTACTCATTCAAATTCTGGTACCATGCTTATTCCAATTATTTATCTTGAATGTTTTGTAGCAGAAACAACTTCGTCATGCTATGCCCTCTTCATGCTTCTTCTAAATTGCCTAATGAAGACTCAGGATCCGAAGAGAGAATAAGAAAGAAATGCATTTCAAAAAGGTATCTTCAGTTGAATTTGTTTGAGTATACATGATGATTTGACTGTAGAGCGTACCTATAACTTGGAAATCTCTCTTTCCTCTTCCAGAAAAAGGCCCAATCAGAGCAATCAAGTTGTTTTAAACGTGAAGTCAGTTCATTTCCAAGTTGGAAAACAAGTGTAACACCGTTGGGATTTGAGCATCACCCATGTCATTGCATCAACAGATGGAAATGGAGCTTGCAGAAGAGCCCTTAAGATCTTGATTGGCATCTTAGATGGGAAATGGATACTGAACATTGAGTGTTAGCATCAGTTTCTCTGGAATGATTTTATATGCTCAAATTTTGGAAGTTACAAGCACCTCTACATGTTGAAGATTAGCATACGTATATGCTATATATAATGTAATAATACTTCTTGTAAACTTTTGCTTTCTGCAGGGGTTAAGGCTTGGACGAAGGCAATGAAACTTGTTCAAGAAGGCCAATATGAAATTGTAGTGGATGTTCATGGAATCAGGGATGCCCCGCGACTTGGAAGACTAAGAATCCTAAACAAGGTATGCTTGCAAGTGTCATTTGCACTCTAGGGATTTGTCCTCTCATTTGTGAGCCTCACGCTTGCACGTGTCTAATCTTTATGGGCATTGATTGTCTTGTTCTCTTTCCTTTTTTCAATCCAATCTTATTCTCTCTGTGACAAAATCGCTCATTAGAAATAATTCTGTGGTTTTGAAAATTTGCTTCTGTTGGATTGTAACATAATGCCAGCTTTCATCAGAACTAGAATATTGCTCTGCCGTCTTAGACATCATACTTCCATCGCTACGAGACTTCTGTGAATGCGGTATCTTAATTTTAATTCCAGCTTATGGAGATAATTCTGCTACAGGTTTTTTTCATCGCTTATTAAGCATAGTCCTAACAGCATTGTTCTTGCATGTGTTCACTGAGACATGCTCGTTTGTGTACACAGTTTATTAAGAAATTTTATTTTGCAACAACTAAAATTTTTGAGGGGTTTAACTTCTATTTGATGGAAAATACTGTAGCTTGTTATAAGGGTTATATTCAAGATCTTCTAGTTGCTGGTAGAGTAACTGTTCCACATAGAAAACCCATTTCTAGAGCCCGGGGGGCCTTGCCATTGGGTTCATCTGCATCTTGTTCTATGTGAAATATGAAGGGAATCGAATCACTAATTCAATGATTACTAATCGTCTTCAAGCTGAGTGTTAGAAGAAAGAATACAAGTAATGAAGGAAATGATTGTGTATTTGTCTGTGTATTTGTCTGTGTATTTGTCTGTTTCATTTACAGAGATATTACATCTATTTATACATGAGAATATGAGCTAATTTAAAAATATGAGCTAATTTAGACAAGAATAATAATTACTATAATTATGCTATAAATTTCCTATAATCATATTAATTACTGTAATTATGCTAATTGCTATAATTATACTAATTGCTATAATTATGCTAACACCCCCCCTCAAACTCAAGGTGATAGCGCATGTGCCAACTTGAGTTTGCTTAAGAGATCCTGAAAGCGAGTGGGATGATGCGGTTTGGCTGAATATATCAGCGGTTTGGCTGATAGAGGAGACAGGAATCAAACTGAACGGGTAGAACGACGAAGAGTAGTGCTAGGAGGCGGATGCGGCGCAGTGCTTGGATCAACAAGCGGTGCAGATTCAGAGAGGAGGTAAACTGGACGGGTAGAACTACGAAGAGTAGTGCTAGGAGCAGATGCAGCTAGGAGCAGATGCAGGCGCAGGTACTGGATCAACAACTGGTGCAGATTCAACAGAGACAGGTAAACTGGACGGGTAGAACTACGAAGAGTAGTGCTAGGAGCAGATGCAGGCGCAGGTACTGGATCAACAACTGGTGCAGATTCAACAGAGGCAGTTAAACTGGACGGGTAGAACTACGAAGAGTAGTGCTAGGAGCAGATGCAGGCGCAGGTACTGGATCAACAACTGGTGCAGATTCAACAGAGGCAGTTAAACTGGACAAGGAGATTAGGGAGCGGTTTTACGGGAATTTGTTGAATTCCTCTGCGCCTGAAAATGGAGAAGGCAGTATAGCCAAAATGTTTGATCGAGTTCTGGAGAAAGAGTTCTCCGAAAATGATCAGCCTGAAGGTTCTGATGGAAGCAGCTTCAACAGCAGTGTAGCTGATCAACAGGCTGTATTGGAGACTGTAGCTAAAATCACTCATGAGAAGGCCAAGAAAAATGATACACAAGTGGCTAATGGAACAAAATCATTCCAGTTTCCAAATGTATTTTCACTTGAAAATGAAGATTCTGAGGACATGACAACTCTTATTGACAAAAAGGACAATGTATTTGTGATGTCAAACAAGAAATCCAAGTACCCAATACTTCAAGTAGATTTGAGATTAATTTCAGATCTGGTTGTTGTCATAGTTTCTGCTGCCATTGGTGGAATTGTTTTTTCTTGTTTGGGACAGCCGGTCATTGTGGGCTATCTTCTTGCTGGTTCGATTATTGGACCAGGGGGTCTGAAATTCATTAGTGAGATGGTACAGGTTGAAACTGTGGCGCAGTTTGGTGTTGTGTTCCTTCTTTTTGCTTTAGGGCTGGAGTTTTCTTTGACAAACTAATTAATTACTGTAATTATGCTAATTGCTATAATTATACTAATTGCTATAATTATGCTAACACTGAGAATGGTCAGAAACTTGATACTTTATACCAAGAGCTTAATAGAGCAACATGTTACCAAGAAAGAAAAGATAAAAAAATTTTGGAATTAATGCAAACTATTTGGAGACAATACACTGTAACTCAACTAGTCAATTGAACTGAAATTCACAATGCGCGCGTGACTAATAACTTCTACTTTGGCGCATTACAACTGCTTGCCTCTTAACAATCAATACGTATGATCTTCGATCTGAATTATACAAAATATAAAAACAAAAAGCAGCAGAAAAATTCCAGAGTAGACAGCTTATTATTTCAGTCATCCTTTCCTTCTCATGCGAGAACAGGGGGCTTGGTGGCACTGATCTCAGCTTTTGGTTTAGCACATTCGATATTCTTCTCTTCATGCTTAGAGATTTTCATGTTAAATCGCTCGAACATTTGCTCTAACGCTGAAATCTCCTCTTCTATATCTGCTTGTTGATCTTTGGTTGAGGCCATTCTTTGCCTGAAGCTACGGATCTGTTCAAGACCTGCACTTACTTCAACCCTGATTTCTTCCATTGTCTTCCTAATTTCTGAGTTCTTCTCTTTTGCATCCTTGTATTTCCTCTTTAAAGATCGATAACTATCAAGGGACTTGAGGAGTTGCTCCGAAAGTGCCTTGTTACGATCCTGAAGAGCTGCATTCCCTTGAGCATCCCCTGCACTGCTTTTCTTCTCCTTATGCTCCGCGGCATGAGATTGTAGTTTTGTTAACAATGTAGCGTTTTGTGCCTTGAGGTCACTGACAAGTTCCTCCATTTCATTCAACTCATAAACCTTTCTGGCAAGCTCACAGGCCATTATTTCCTTTTCCTTTCCCAAGCTTGAACACATAATTTCCAGGCTCTTTCTTGAAGCCAAGCTTGCATTGAGCTGTTTTCTCAACCTCTCATTATCATCGGTCGTCACCGGGTCTTGAGGCTTCTTGTCTCTAGGAGATCGACTAGGCCTAAGTTCTGTGTTGCACCTCCTGAGCTCAGCTAATCTTTTCCTAGCAGATTGAGACTTTTCGATTCGCGATTTAACATCATCTAGGATGGTGATCATTCCAGCAATCCTTTGCATTTTCCGGTCATCGTTAGTGCTCGCTCCATTATGCTCTTGAATTAGTTTTAGCAGCAGCTTCACATTTGTTGCAATGCCTGCACAAGCCAAGAAAAGAAAAGAAATGCATGAAACCAGGAAAGATCTATATTAGCTTCATGTTTCTACATATATATCATTATTTACCTGCAAAGAACATAATTTTACTTTTGCTAGTTCAAGAATGAGACCAAATCAAAGAGGATAAAAAAAAAAAAAAAAAACAATAATTACCTTCTAAACTATAATCTTCTGGGCGTACAGCTTTCGTTGGAGAAGGAGGTGCCAATTCCGGAGATGAGAATGCTCGAACTCGGGCTATTCCTTCCATGAGGGAAAATCTTGAAGAAAAAAATGGTGTTGGTCTAAGTTATGGCTTGGCATCAACCAAGAAATGTAATAAGAAGATGGTGAATTTATTAATAATTAATAATTATTACATGGTTAGAAAGATAATAAAAGATTGTATAGTGCGTGGGGTGCCTTGAGAGAAGAAAAAAGAGAGGGCCTTCGCACTCTCCCTCCTTTTATCTCTCTTGGTGTTCTTTATTTGTTTTGGATTAGGTTTGCTTCTCTTTGTAATACAGTCTGGTTTGATGGTGTTGAAGTCATTTTGAGAAAAATGGTTGGTTCTTGGCTTCTTACTTCAAAACCAGGCGTAATTATTGCTCATGGTTTGACTTTTTCATTGGCCGTTTGTTGCTTTGACTTTCACTAAAATGGGCATAACATCTACCTAATTATTGGATTGCTGTAATAATTCTATGTTTTGTCCTAAAATTTATATCCTCATCTTCCAAAATGGAAAACAGACAAGTTATTACGCTATGCACTAATTCATAAAAAAATTTATGAAATTTTTTATATAGCAAACTTTTACATTCATAAAATATTAATATTTTCAAGATTTATGACTGTTTCTCTCTCAAATAATACGAAGTAAAATCGAAGTGTGTATCATCAAATGAATGATTTGGCACATGAGCGTATAAATCAGGCGCTATAAACGGCCTTGAAGAGGGGACACTACATGTGTTGGTTTGAGCATGAAGAGATTTTCTCATTTCTAGCATTTGTTCTACCATACCTACTTCATTTTTTAAGATTTTTTTTCCTTTCATTTTGTCAATTTTTGACTAAAAACGTCCTGCACTTATTTTTTAACCTAATCAATCTAACTGACCATTTTTTTTATTTTATTAATTATTGTTAATTATTCAAAAAAAAATATTGTTAACATCACCTTCTAGAAGGACATTTAATTCAATGTTTTAGCTTGATTTGAGTTCACTTACATAGACCTAGCATCTTCCATTCTCCATTTTTTTTCCCTTTTCTTATTATTATTATCTTTGCTGTAATATTTTATAGAATATCAATAGATTATTTAAACATTTTTAAAATAATTTAATCATCCATAATATTTTTTATAGATTTTATTTATATTGATTTTTATTATTTTTGGTCTTTTAGTTGATTTTTATTAGTGTTTATTAAGAGTACTTAGCTTAAATTTTATTTTCTTTTATTTGATTAGTTTTTATTTTTTATTTTTTGTGCAGTGAATGATTAAAAAAGCTTTTTGGTGATAAAGAATTTGAGAAAAATAGAAGTTGAAAGTTAAATGAAGTTTTCAGGCAGTAAATACTACAATCGAGCTGTGGAAATGAAAGATATATCACACCCAAGCTATGGGAAGAAAAAGGAGATGAAATGAAAGACGTAGTGAATCCTACAACCTGCCTGCAAGATGGAGTTAAAAGCACACCCTGCCTGTTGAATTAAAAAATGCACACAACCTGCTTGTGAAAAGGTGCACAGGCAAGGTGGGGAGATGCAATTTTTTAACTTTTCTTCACCAATCAGCTTTTGACAACACATCAAGAGGAGAAAGTAGGCCAAAAAAGAATTAGTTTTTTTTTTTCTCTTTTCCAACAGAGATAATGTCTCTTGATCTTCAATATATTCTAGAAAACTCCATTAAAGATTTTTAAAGAAGATTGGAGTTAGGAGCATTTTTTCTACATTAACTTAGAGTTTTTCTTCTTTTCATGTCTTTTCTTTATCTATTTTTAATCAAATACTCATTTGTTATTGTGATGTTTGGATGCAATTTTATTGATTTTTTGTTGGTAATTGATAGATATTATGAGTGGCTAATTTTTTTAGCTAGAGATTTTGGTTTAGTTTGACCTAAAGAATTTTATCAATTTTGATTTATTTTCTCTATTTTAGTAATTAATGATTATTTTTTATTTTAATGTTTTTAGGTGTTTGAAAGAATGCTTGAATGACCTTTGATTCGTAATTTAACTTTGAAGTGGGTTGCGAATCTTGTTTGAACCATTAAAATATAGTTTTAACTAAGAGTGGAAACTAAAACTAAATACCATAGTATATTTTTAATAATTTTGGTTTTTAATGCTTTGATTAACCAAACAACTCTTATCGGAAAATTTGGATTATTTTTGTTAATTAAACGGTTTAATAATGTTTGGAAATGATTATTATATATATTTATGTTATTGTCTTTGCTAATTGTCACGACCCAACCTATGGGCTAGACCGGCACTAGGACATCGGCCAGCTTAAAGCCCCCAAGGCCCGTAGTAAGCCTAACTATTCCTCAAATCCATAACCAGGCCCACAATTTAGACTCAATATGCATATAAAATAATTTAAATTAAACTGTTATAATTTCATTTTGGGCCAACTTAGCCCAGAACTTTTCAGAAAACTAAAATCAGGGGAGTCCAGCTCAACCTTGTTACCTCATTTATAAACTGTTTAAATACCATATAAATCTTCATTTATAAATCTCAAAAATTTAAATTAACACAATTTCTAACAAGGTCCACACTATTACTAACACATGCGGAGTTCTAGATTTTAAATTTAAAAAAGATAGTAAAACAATTAAATAATCGAAGTTAAACCTGCGAGAAAGAAAACAGGTTGCTCTGTAAAATAACTTCTCCTGTGGCCTGGAAAAATATTGAACAGGAGTGAGCGTTCGACTCAGAGAGTAAAATATCAATTTTAACCATAATCTCTATAACTATCTGAAACTAATGCACTCTGTAGAGTGAAATGCAACATCAGCAATAAATTCACATCATAACAGCAAAAAGGTAATTTGGAGCACTCACACACCCAGTAATATCAATCATAATATATGGGAGCTGATCCCCTATACAGCTCTCTTAAATCCAACCTGGTGCCAGCGAAGAACTCAGCTCGGACTTCCACTTAATAACCAAATCGAGGTCCCAGCGAAAAACTCAAGCCGTGTCTACCCCGAAAGACCGGGTCCCAGCGAAAATCTCAAGCCGTGTCTACCCGTCCTATCCATAGTCCACACCACATCACACGCACGCCAACGCACGCACACTGCTCCAAATTACCACAACAACATTCATGGCACTTAACAGTTATGAATGCAACATAAAACGTGTCTAGAGTTTAACTACATAGATATTTACATATAAGTGATGCATGAGCATGCTTGAACATATAATAATATCGAAATTACAATTAAAATTAATATTTTACTCACAGTACACCGATGACTATTGTGGCTGTTGGATGCAGAAAAATAGCTGACCTCGATCACCTAATAATTAAATTATAAATTTATTAGTACTAAGTTAAGATAAAACTCTAAATAGGCAATAGACAGCCTAATTTATGCCTGAAATCCGGCAGAGTTTTCCCTATCCCTGGAACCTACCCAACCTGCAAAAAGGCTCAAATAACACTTCTAAATTCTCAATTTCCACAATCACATCTCATCAATATCACATGGCCCCTCCTGGGCCCTCCAATTAAGATAATACTCAAAATCTTAGAAATTATGTTTTAGTCCCTATAATTGACATTTTTCAAAAATCCACTCAAACAAGCTTTAAAAATTCTAAAATTTTGCCCCGCAGTCCTTAATAATATTATAAGGCTATTGCAAAATGAATTATAATTTTCTAATCACCTATGAATATTTTATTCAAGAATTTTACTCGATTCCATAAGTTTTCAACATCTAAAATATTCTTAATTGAACCTAATTAAATATTCACATATTTAAACCTTCATCCTCAAGCTTCAACCAATTATATAAAATTCAATTATCTTAATTTCAAATAATCTTATATGCCCATATGCTAAAAATCTAACTAAATTTCATCTATATTTTTCAAAAATATTCTATAATCACTCAAAAATTCAACAAACACCATAGAATATCTCCAAATAATTTTACTTTCATCATATATTTTTCTTAGAATTTTTCTTCAATTTTTTCTGTTTAAGAAACACTGTATTTATGCTCCACAGACAGAGAAATAATAAAAATTGTCTTACCTGAAGTTTATCTGTGTTTCAAAAATTCTAAAAATTTATGAGGAAGCCTCTGGAAGTTGAATTATCTCCATAGCCCACTGGAGCCACCGCCGGAACCACCGCGCACGGTGGCCGGCCGCCGGCGACATTTGCCGGATCTGATCATACCACCATGTTCCTCTCCTCTTCCTCAGTCCATAGGTGGTCTCGGATCGTCGATCCAACGGTCGGATCGTCGTAGATCTGACGAAAAAGCTTGAAAAATCCGAAACTTCTCTCCTCCATATCTCACTCATCCGACCTCCATTTGCTGCAAAATTGGTATCAAAAGAAAGTTCTCGGAACAAACTTTCCAACACCACCTGAATCGCTTCGATCGGACGTCGGATGAAGCCGGAATCGCCCTGGAAAGCCGCTGCCCACTGTGCGCGCGTTTTCACTCTCCTCTCCCTCTCTTGCCGCCGTTTCTGGTGTCTATACATCGCCGGAGGTTCGCCGGCCGGGTGGGGAGCTGCTCGGGAGGTCGCTGGCTGGTCACCGACAAAAGAAAGAAAAAGAAGAGAGGGAAGGAGAGGAGAGAGAAGAGAAAATGGGGGGGGGTTCCTACTCCCATTTTTTATTTTGATTTTTTTTAATAAATTGGGTGGCTGTGACAGTGGAAACCCACTGCCACACGCCAAAAATCCCATCATCTTTTTTTTTTTTTTTTTTTTTTTTTCTTTTCTGGATGTTACACTAATATAGTTAAATTGATTATATGATAAAATTGAATAAAATTATATAATGAGTTAAGGGAAATCAAAATCTATTTTCATTGGTTTTAATTTTCATTTTTATTGTTTTGCTACCTAATTCTCAATTACAATTAATTTTAGTTAATCTTAATTTGAGTCGGTTCTAATTTCCTTTCTTCAAGTTAAATTGATAGTCTAGATATTAATAAAATTAACATAAATTTTAGTAATTAAAGATAACTCTAGTGAAGCAATATTTAACTCATTATTATATTATTTATATGAATCCGTATACTTATGGATACAAATTATTTAACCATATTATGGGTGATAATTTAAAATTATATATTTTTTTACAAATAATTATAATATTATTAAATCAAAATTTATTTTTCATGCAAATAAATAGATGAAAAAAATTCTTCCTGTTTAATTTCATAATTTTTTAATAATAATGTAACACCCCAAATTTTATTATTTATGAGTATTTTTGGTATTTTAATTTTATTTGAATTTTAGGAAATTTTTTGAGATTTTTCGGATTTTAAAAATCGGGTTCGATTTTCCGAAAATATAAACTTTGATGATTTTTAAAAATTAATTTAAAGACCACGTGGCAAAACTAAAAATATATTTGGAGTCTACGTATTTTTCTGAGTTTTAGGAATTTTTGAATTTTGGACCTCGTTTTCGGTCCCGAGCGCAGTAAAAATTCAAAATTTTGTATTCGAATCGAACCGCCGAATCGAACCGGACGGATCGGACCGGTCGAATCGGACCGGTCTCTTTCTTTTCTTCCTCTTCCTCCGCGCGACGCTCTCCCCTTCTCTCTCTCTTTCTCTCTCCTCCCCTCCCACGGCCACTGCCTCCCTGCATCCTCCCTCGCCGCGCTCCAGCCCGGCCTGCGCCGACGGCCGGAAAGCGCGCGATTCCCCACGCGCGGCGCGCCGACTTCCACGGCCGCCCGATCCGGCCACCACTAGCACCGGGTCTTGTGTCCAAAATCATCGACTCGGCGAGAGCTTTCCATAGACACCAAGAACGCCGAAATCCATCGAGCGGATTGTCCGATTTTAGCTCGGGAAGATTTTAGCCCATTTCGACTTTCGGGCTAGATTTCTCGAAAACCGTGAATCCCACGAGAAAACCGAGGCCACCAGCACGCTCCATTCGTCGAGAGCTTCGCAACGACATAAATTTCGAATTTTTCCGACACCGTTTTTCGGTGGGTCCCACGGAACTTCGCAGTGTATTTTCGAGCATTAAATGAGCTTAGAAAATTCTGAAAAATTTATGTACTAACCCCCGTGTTATGGGCTTCGTGTAGGTATTCTCGATTCGCGGAAATTCGGCGATTGATCGGTGCGCAAATTTGGGCGAATGGACCGTTCTGGAAAAGTCTCCGAATTGGGCCGAGGTTTTGGCTAGCCCCCCATTGTCAGACGTCCCGAGCGTGTTCCCGAAGTCGGAATCGGCAAAGGTAAACCCGAACCTTGTTTTTTCGTAATTTTCTAGTGCTTAAATAGGATTAAAAATCCATAAAATATTCGTGGTAGCTTAGAAAATTACGATTCTTTTTGCAATAGCTTAGTAATATTGCTAAGGACCGCGGGGCAAAGTTTTATAATTTTTAGAGCTTGTTTGAGCAATTTTTGCAAAAATGATCTATAATAAGGACAAAATTGAAATTTTGCGTATTGTGATGAATGACTGATTTGATGGGCCCAGGAGGGGCTGTGTGATATGATTGAACTGTTGATATATGGATTGTGAGTATAGAAGTGCGTTTTTAGCCCTTTTGCAGGTTGGGTAGGTCCTAGGTATAGGGGAGACTCTGCCGGATTTTCGGCACGACTTAGGACGTAATTGGTCTTTTCTTTGTTTGTATTGAGTCAGATTGTATTAAATAATTGTAATATGATTGTCAGGTGAGCCGGGACAGCCTTCTTCCTCCGCCCAGCCGCCACAGTAATTTGTCGTCAAGTTTGTGAGTAAAATATTAATTTTAATTGTAATTTCGATATTATTATATATTCAGCATGCCCATGCATCACTTATATGCATATATTTATGTAGTTAAACTCTAGGCACGATTTATGTTGCATTCATAACTATTAATGTGCCATGAGTGTTGTTGTGGTAATTTGGAGCAGTGTGCGTGCGTTGGCGTGCGTGTGATGTGGTGTGGACTATGGATAGGACGGGGTAGTCACGGCTTGAGTTCTTCGCTGGGACCCGTTCCTTCGAGGGGTAGTCACGGCTTGAGTTCTTCATTTGGGACCCTCGATTTGGTTTATTAAGCGAAAGTCCGGCTTGAGTTCTTGGCACGGGTTGGATTTAAGAGAGCTGTACAGGGGATCAGCTCCCAATATATTATGATTGATGCTACAGGGTGCGTGAGTGCTCCAAATTACCTTTTTGATGCTATGATGTGAATTTATTGCTGATGTTGCATTTCATTCTACAGGTTGCATGAGTTTTAGATAGTTATAGAGATTATGGTTAAAATTGATATTTTACTCTCTGAGTCGAACGCTCACTCCTGTTCAAAAATTTTTACAGGCCACAGGAGGATATTTTATTATGGGTTAACCTGCTTTTCTACCTCGCAGGTTGTTTATCAATATTGTGTAATTTTAATTACTCCTAGAATTTCCGCATGTGTTAGCAGTAATTATTTGAATTTGGTCTGTAATATTATTATCATGTTGGACCTGTAAACTAAATATGCTATGCATGTTTGATTGATTGGATGAGGGAGCTGAGCTCCCATTTATTTTATGTTGATGAGTATGTGGAGGGTGAGCTGAGCTCCCCAAATGACTATATATTGTGTTTATAGGTCGGGTGAGTCGAAAACTCCCCGTTGGTAAGCCCATTTTATGGCCGGACTCTGTCCGTTTGTTTTCTTGAAATTGGGCCCAAATGGGCCTCAGCATTGGGTAAATGAACAGTTAGGCTTACTACGGGCCTTGGGGGCTTTAGGCTGGCCCAGGTCCTAGTGCCGGTCCGGCCCATAGGTTGGGTTGTGACAAATGTGGTATCAGAGCTTAGGCTTCAGATTCTTAGGGAATGTTGTCTAAAATGTTGAGAAGAGTCTACTAGGAGTCACATGCGGAAATATAGGGTCCACATTCGTCTTGCATTGTCATCTTTGCTTCTAGTTTCTGCTCCATATGTTATGTATAAATATGAGTCTATAGAGCTGTGTAATGAGCAGTTTTGAATTTTGTGGGCTAATCTCTTGAATTTCGGAAAATGCGTAGAAGCGAGAGGCGCCATTGCACGAGCGGATGTGCTGACGAGGTGTCGACAGATGAGGCGCTGCCCAGGAGGCGGGGTAGGAGGCCTAGAGGCTGCTCAAGTAGAAGAGCGACTACCTGATTCGAGCAGTCTTTCATGGCACGAGTCCTATGGACCCCATGGCGACTACTCTAGGCGGTGCAGAGAACCATCGACATGATGGCACGATACATGGTCCACCCTCCACGGCGGCGATCCACCGCACCAAGAGAGGAATCTTACAAACAAATCCTAAATTTCCAGAAGTGGGAGCCTGGTACCTAAGATGTGTCAGACGATGCAGATCGGTTTTTGGATTCCTGACGAGAGCAGAATCTGATTGGTGATAGAAGATTGATAGAGTGTATGCAGCACGTCATGGGGCCCATGCCTATACAATGGATGAATGACTACGTGTTACCGGATGGAGGGTTTGACATGGGCTCGGTTGTGGAACTTTTATCAATCGGTTTGTGCGAAAGCTTGAGAGATCGAAGCGGTGGGCCTTTGAGGCCTTAAGACAGAATGGCAGTGCAGTAGATGAATATGCTCTGCAATTTACGGAATTGAGCAGATATGCCCCTACAGCAGTATCTCTGAGAGACTATGAAGGTGAAAAGATTCCTAAAGGGGCTTGACAGAGATATGCAAACCGGCCATGATGTACGTCGATCTTTTGATGTGGTGGTTGATCGAGCAGACATGATTGAGATCGATTATCTTTGTGGATGACAATGGAAGAGCAAAGAAAAGCGAGCGAGAGGTTCCTCGGTATTCCTTCCATGGGTACTCCGGATAGTGGTGGCGGAGTAATTACAGAGGAAAGAGTAGGAACAAGAAAAGTGGTTTTAGACACAAACCACGAGGATTCGAACCAGTGCGGATCCAGCGGTGGTCACGATTCGAGTGCAGTAGTTCTGGTGCGGCTCAGATCCTCCTTGGCACCTTGTGCCTGGTGTGGAAGAGGACATTCAGGACCTTGTTTGATGGGATCGAGTATGCTTGGTGTGGCCAACGGTCACTTTGCTAGAGAATGCCCGTGTTGGCCGAGCCACGGATGGGGTCACAAGGTTACATTGCGAATGTTCCTCGGCAGTTGTATCCAGTGCTTCCAACATGGCGGCGATCGATTCGGTGGCCAGGGCGAGGACAAGGGGCGTGGATTTGGAGGCGGTCGGAGGTAGAAGTCGATGTCGAGTTACGCCACTCGGGGTAGAAGTCAAGCTCGGGTTTTCACCACGACCCACCGGGATGCTCAAGCTTCAATTGCGGTTGTGGCGGTATTCTTACAGTGCATTCTTATGAGGCTCGTGTTTTGATAGATCCGTGCTACGCACTCGTTTGTCTCCCTGTGTTTGCCATGAGGTTGGGTAGAAACCCTACAACTTTAGAGTGCCCTTTGTCGTTAGCTACCCCACTTAGTGACAACATAGAAGTAGACATGGAATTTCTGGGTAGCACAGTGGTAGTGGAATGAAAGATCCTCCCTGCAGACTGGGTTCCTCGACAAGTAATGGATTTCGATGTAATCCTGGGGATGGACTGGTTGGCAACTCAGAATGCCACCTTAGACTGCAGGAACAAAGGTATACTTCCACATACGGTGTGGAAGAGTTTAGCTTTGATGGTGACGAGCGTGGCTCCATATAATTTGGTGTCGACAATTAGTGCTAGAAAAATGTTGAGGCGTGGATGCCAAGGGTATTTGGCATTGGTGAGAGATACATCTGTAGAAGGTGTCGGCATGGAAAATGTTCTGTTGTCGGAGAATTCATGGATGTCTTCCTGAAGAGCTTCGGGGTTGCCACGAGAAGGGAATAGAGTTACTGCATTGATGTTGTTAGGGTACAAACCCCATATCGATGCCACCTTACAGGATGGCACCAGTGAGTGAAAGAGTGAAGGAGCAACTACAGGAGCTTTTGGACAAGGGTTTCATACGTCCGAGCACGTCACCATGGGGTGCTCCTGTTCTATTTGTGAGAAAGAAGGATGGGTCATTGAGGTTGTGCATTGACTACGAGGTGAACAAGGTCACCGTGAAGAACAAGTATCCACTTCCTCGGATCGATGATTTGTTTGATCGGCTCAAGGAGCTAGATTCTTTTCAAGATAGACTGCGATCGAGGCTACCATCGATTGAGAATCGGGAATGAGGACGTGTCCAAAGCGGCTTCAGGACAAGATATGGTCATTATGAGTTCTTGGTGATGTCTTTTGGACTCACTAATGCACCAAAGACCTTTATGGACTTGATGAGCAGGGTGTTCAAGCCATTTTTATACCGTTTTGTCATCGTATTCATAGATGACATTACAGTATACTCTCGGACCGAGGAAGAACACGTGTGGCACTTGAGGATGGTGTTGCGGACTTTGAGGAGCACCGGCTATACGCCAAATTTTGAAATGTGAATTTTGACTAGAAAGCATCTCATTCTTGGGACACGTGGTTTTTAGAGACGGCATTAAAGTGGATCCCAAGAAAATTGAAGTCATGAATCGATTGGCTTAGGCCTACAACGATCCCGAGGTGCGAAGTTTTCGGGTTTAGTGGCTACTATAGGCGTTTTGTACAAGATTTCTCGGGATAGCGGCTCCCTTAACTAAGTTGACCGGGAAGAATGTTCCATTCATTTGGACAGATATTTGTGAGGTGAGTTTCGAGCTCAAGGAGTGTCTAACCACTGCCCCTGTGTTGACACTACCTGTGAGTGGTGAAGGATACACCGTGTATTGTGACGCCTCCAGAGTTGGCCTAGGGTGTGTTTTGATGCAGAATGGAAAGGTAGTGGCTTATGCTTCAAGGCAGCTGAAGAGGCATGAGCAGAACTACCCCACCCATGATTTGGAAATGGCGGCTGTAGTCTTTGCACTAAAAATCTGGAGACACTACCTGTATGGTGAAGTGTGCGAGATATACACCGACCACAAGAGTTTAAAGTACATCTTCCAACAGAGGGACTTGAACTTGAGACAGAGAAGATGGATGGAGCTTCTGAAAGACTATGATTGCACCATCCAGTACCACCCTGGAAAGGCCAATGTTGTGGCAGATGCCTTGAGCAGAAAATCTTCTGGCAGTTTGGCGCACATTTCAGTAGAGAAGAGACCATTGATTCGGGAGGTACATTAGTTGATGGATCAAGGTTTAATCCTAGATCTGTCAGATGAGGGGGTATTGTTGGCTCACTTTTCAGTGAGGCCAGACTTGAGGGACAGAGTTAGAGTTTCCCAGCACAGAGACCAACAATTGATGAAGATCATAGAAAGAGTACAGCAAGGTGAAGGTGGTGAGTTTGGGTTTGCCAATGATGGCGCCCTAGTGCAAGGTTCTAGGATATGTGTGCCCGATGTGGACAACCTCAGGAACGAAATCATGCGAGAGGCACACTATACAGCATGCGATATCCACCTGTGTTCCACCAAGATGTACCATGATGTGAAAGATAGTTACTGGTGGAATGGCATGAAGAGAGACATAGCAGACTTTGTGTCCAAGTGCTTGACTTGTCAGAAGGTGAAGTTTGAACACCAGAGACCGTCAGGGAAGCTGCAAGAGCTCCCTATCCCAGAATGGAAGTGGGAAATGATCACTATGGATTTTGTGACTGGGTTGCCTCGTACCACGCGAGGATATGACTCGATATGGGTAATTGTAGACCGTCTGACCAAATCAGCTCACTTCTTACCTGTAAAGACTACATACTCTGTGGCACAGTATGCCCGGCTCTACATTCGAGAAATAGTCAGATTGCATGGAGTTCCGGCTTCCATAATATCTGACAGAGGGCCCCAGTTCACTTCTCGGTTTTGGAGAAAGTTGCAGGAGGCACTTGGCACACAGTTGAACTTCAGTACAGCCTTCCACCCTGATGCACATATTTTGCATAGTCATTTAGGTCTAATTTCACAATCATTTTATTTGGTTATTAGTCATTTTTAGCTAATTTCATTAGTTATTTAGTTAGTTTTCCATAATTGTCAACTTTGGATTAATTTGTAATTTTTGCTTTGTATTGTAGGAAAAAATGGTGTTTTTGAAGGACTAAAGAGAATTTTGCCATTGAGGAGTGTCTTCTACAGCAAAAAGATGCCAAAAACAAGTTTTCAAGCTGAAATATGCATTGACGAAACTGTGCATAACTTGCCGCATAAGCTATGCGATTCGCATAAGGAGGAAGAACACTGTTCGAACCGGTAGAAATGTGCATAAGGAGATCGCACGACTTATGCACATTCTCACCTCCCTTATGCAGATTCACGAAATTGTGCATAACCTATGCACCAAGTCATGCGACTTCGCATAAGTAACCCGAATCGTAGAAATGTGCATAAGGGATTTGCATAACTTATGCGATCCACTTATGCGATCCCAAAAGAGCTCATTAATGAGTGTGAAGATTCCCTTAATGTATTCCTCCTAGAACATACTATTTTAGGGCTCCATGTCAGAAAAATGATATAAATAGTCCCATTTTCTCATTTTAGAGGAGGAGGCAAGGAGCAAAGGAAGAAAGGAGGAGGCTAAGCAGAATTTGAGGAGTCATTTCACCTTCCACACCATTTTCAACTAAGATTTGCAGATTTCTTTCTTTCTTTACACTTTTCTACACTTCTAGTGTTTAATTACTTACTTCTTAGCCTAGATTAAAGCTTTATTTCCATTTAAACTCATCATATCTTGTAAGCATTATGGATAGTGAGTAGTTTACTTTTGATTCTGGAGTAAGGGTTGTAATATTTGGGATATTTTGTGGATTTTGATTGGGTAATCTATATTTTGTGGTCTTAATGAGTTTTATTCATTTCTTGTATGCTTAATGACATGCTTAATGTAGGATCCCATTGAGTAATGTTCTTAATCCATGGTTGAAGCACCGAAAGGAGAAGGCCTTGTGATAGATAATCGGAAATTGGACTTAATTAACTTAGACCTAGAAATAGGCTAAGGATTAAGAGGATTCATAGATTAATTAAAGAACTTAATGGGTCTTAATTAATTCTAACTCCACGAAAGTAGGATTAGTTTGATTAAGGCACTCTTTGTCTCACTCGAAAGGGAATTCAAAGGATTTAAGAATTAATCTCCTTAAAACCCATTAGTTTCACAAGATTGGATAACCAATTTAAAATCCCAAAATAGCTCGAATATGAAATCCGAACTCGGAATCGCCTTTTACCATTGTTAATTTCTAATCGAATTTAATCATTCGCCAATTTAAATATTGCCATATTTGAACTTGCTTATTTCTATTTGATGCAATTTTAGTTTAATTAATACATTGTTGAATAGAATATTAATTTTGCACAATTAGATTTCACACTCCATTACCCATTAATTCATCATTTTAATCTCATAAATACTTCAATTTAGTCAACTTTTATATCGAAAATTCAATCATTAACACAACTCCTCGTGGGATCGATATTTTCTATACTACTTATGCGACCGTGCACTTGCGGTTGGGACGCATCAAGTTTTTAGCGCCCGTTCTTGGGAGTTGTTTGTTTAAGATTGAATTCTTGATTATTTTAGTTGTTTTTAGTTTTATCTTTGTTATCTTTTCATTTTGTGTTTGTTTGTTCTTTTTAAGGTACTTTAATCTTTTATGAGAAGAGCTAGAAGCTCAAGTGACACAACCTTACTTTTCAATCCTGAAATTGAGAAATTTTGCACGGCCAATAAGAAAGAAACCAGAAGAAGGAAGGAAACTTGAGAGAAACCGAAATTGAAGCAAATATGGTGATGAAAGAATTAGAATTGGTGTTGGTAATCTTTGGAAATGGTCAAAACAATGAAAATGAAGCCCAAGGAGAAGAAGTTGTTAATGCAAACGTGCCTAGGGAAGTATGATGGATCATGCTTTTCCTCGTTTTGATGACTTGATAGAGAGCCTATCAAGACCAAGTATTGATGCAAACAGCTACAAGATGGATTTTGGAGTTCTTCAAATGATCCAAAACTCTCAATTTGGAGGACATCCTTCTGAAAATCCACACACACACTTGAAGAAATTTGCTATGATTTGCGACATGCAAAAACAACCTGGAGTGTCTGATGATGCAGCAAGATTGAAGCTATTTCCATTCTCTTTGAAAGATAGAGCATTGGATTGGCTTGATTCTTTACCTCACAACTCCATTACAAATTGGGAGCAACTAACTGATGCATTTCTTGCACAATATTTTCCACCTGGAAAAACTCAAGAGCTGAGGAATCAAATGACATCTTTCAGACCAAGAGAAGATGAAACTCTCTATGAATCATGGATGAGATGGAAGGAATTGGAAAGATTGTGCCCACATCATGCCATTCCAAAATGGATGATAAATCAGAATTTCTACACAAATGTCACTCCTGCAATCAGAGGAATTATTGATGCTCAAACAGGAGGAGAATTTATTATAAAGCATGAAGATGAAGCTTATGAGTTATTAGAGAAAATTGCAAAGAATACTCATCTTTGGAGTAGTCCAAGAGGACCAGCCCAACTCGAAAAGGCAAGTCTTTGGGATGTATGATCTTGATCCATTCAACATGATTAATGCAAAGTTTGATGCACTTACAAATGTCCTTGCTAAGAAGATGGAAGATTTGAGTATGTTGGTTAGTTCAACATCATCAGCTGGAAGTTCACAACAAGTGGCTTATGCAGAGGAAACTACCGGTGTGGAGTAGATTATGGAGAACAAGCGGCATATGTTGGTAATTATGGAAACAAGCAAATGGGAATCCTTATTCTCAAACTTACAATCCAAATTGGAGGAATCATCCCAACTTTTCATGGGGCAATCAGCAAAATCAAGTTCAAAATCGAATTTTCAACCACAACAAAGAAAGTCAAGTTCCATATCGACAAAATAGGCAACCACTGCCTAATTTTCAACAGAAAAATATGAACCCTCCACCAAAACAGCAAGAACGAAATTCCACCACTGAAGCTTTATTGCAACAGATACTTGCCAACCAAAATAAGCATGATGAGGAGATGAGAGAGGTGAAAGCAAGGTTGGAACAAATGCAAACACACAGAATCTTTGGAAAACCAGATTGCACAACAAGCATCTTCCTCAAGTGCCAAATCTTTTGGAAAGCTTCCAAGTCAACCAGAAAATCCAAGAGAGCATTGTCAAGCTATTACTTTCTGAAGTGGTAAAGTTCTAAATGATGAGAAGAGTGAAAACAGTGAGAAGAGAGAAAATGAGAAAGGAAGCGTGAGAGTGGAAAACAAGAGAGTGCAGAAAAATGTAAGGAGAAATTTGAAGAAAAAGAAGAGAAGTATATACCTCCTGAGCCCTACAAGCCACAACTTCCCTTTCCTCAAAGATTTCACAAAGCCAAGCTTGATAGGCAATTTGGGAAGTTCTTAGAGGTTTTGAAGAAACTTTACATAAATGTGCCTTTTGTTGATGCTCTTTCCCAAATGCCTTCTTATGCTAAGTTTTTGAAAGAAATTCTCTCAAACAAAAGAAGACTTGAAGATTATGAGACTGTAGCCTTAACTGAGGAATGCAGTGCTATCCTCCAAAGGAAACTTCCTCCAAAGCTCAAGGATCCAGGGAGTTTTTCAATTCCATGCCATATTGGGGAATCATGTTCTATAAAAGCTTTATGTGATTTAGGGGCTAGTGTAAGCCTTATGCCCCTCTCCATCTATGAGAAGCTTAACATGGGAGATCTTAAGCCAACCCACATTTCTCTTCAGTTGGCAGACAGATCAATTAAATATCCAGAAGGGATCTTGGAAAATATACCACTGAAGGTTGGAAAATTTTACATCCCAGTTGACTTTGTCATTTTGGACATGGAAGAGGATTCTCATATGCCAATCATTTTGGGGAGGCCTTTCCTGGCTACAGCTGGTGCTTTGATTGACGTGAAAGGTGAAAAGCTTACTCTTAGAATCGGAGAGGATCAGTTAGTCTTCAATATTGGCAATGATAAGAAGAAGCAACATGAAGATGTAGACTCTTGTTTGAGAATTGATATAGTTGATGAGTTAGTAAAAGAGCACTTTAGAAAGAGCTATCCGAAGGCTTCTCTTGAAAGTTGTCTTATCCATGAAGGGAGTATCAATGATGAAAATCCAAAAGAGGCTGCATTTGCACAAGATTTGAATAGTAATCCACCTTGTCCTATGGCACCAATCTTTCAAGTTGAGGAAGTGGAGAAAAGTGAAGTAAAGCAACCATCTCTCAAAGAAAAAGATGCACCAAAGGTTGTCAAGAAAGAAATGGTCGGATTTTTAGACAAAGCAACAAGGATCTTCTCATGTGATGGAAAGAAAATGAAGTATAGATTCATTGAAGCACCTATTGGAAACAGAGGCAACAAATTCCAATTTCAGCCACCATGAAACATGAAAAGAGTCTAGCTAAGGACTATAAATTAGCGCTCTTGGGAGGCATCCCAAGTCCTTTTATTTTGCTTTTGTTGATTTACTTTCATTTTCATTAATTTTGTTTTTTATCTTAAATCTCCCCAAATTCAATTTTTGACATTGTTAAATTTTGTCTCTTGTAGATGTAATTCAATGAAGAAGGGCTGGTGAACTATTGGGGAAGTAATTCTTAACTTGACAAATTTAGTCCTTCAAAAGAACTGATAAGCTTTTGCTGCATAATCTGTGCAGGAGCTGCAATCTAGTTCATGCAGAGGAAAAATAAAATCTGCAGCAAAAAGGGGTGTCTGCAGCCAATGACTTGTATTTTTGATGAGGTTGGATGTATATCAATGGAGAAAGGTTGGTGAACTGCTGAAATTGCTATCTGGTTTATGCAGAGCAGAACAATAAAATCTGCAGCAGATTACATGTGTTTTTGGTGAGGTTGGGTGGGTAATTTTCTAATATTTGTGCTTATAATGATATTATGGTGGTAAGTGAGTCATTTTTGCAGTTTTGAGCTTCTTTGGGTTGTAGGATTCAAAGTAGAAATGTTGAATTTTCTTGGCAAATCTTGGAGATTTCATTTCTCATTTGTGGTTTGATGCAACTTTATACAGATTTTTATGGAGTTTTATGTGCTAAATGTTGATTTGCAGAATTTGAGTCAAAATGGCATAGCTCTCAAAGGTCTTTTATGTAGGATCCATTTTTACATGCTTATGTGATGCACTTTTGATGAATTTTGAATATATTGATGTGTTTTTGGTGAAAATTTCTCATGGTTTGTGCTTCATAGAATTATATTTCATCATTCCAGGGTATCTTTCACACTTGCAATCCATGTTCTATTGCATTCTTGATCTTGTTAAACTTGTGCATAAGCAACTGCATAGCTTATGCAATCCTGCATGACCAAAATTCTTGCCATTTTCACCTTTATTGCAAGTGCATAAGGAGAGTGCATAGCTTATGCAACCCTGCATAACCTCATTTTGTCAAAATTCATATCTGTCAAAACTTGCATAAGGTGAGTGCATGACCTATGCACAATTGCATAACTTCAAATCCTTCATTTTCTCTCTGTAGAAGTTTGCATAAGGAAGGTGCATAAGCTATGCATACGCATAACCAAAATCCACGGCTCAATTCAGTAGAAGGTTGCATAAGCGAGTGCATAACCTATGCATACGCATGACCAAAAACCAGAAAAATCATCCTTGCCGAGGGTGCATAAGGAAGGTGCATAGCCTATGCACCTCTGCATAACCAAGATCTTCAAAAAATCAATTCACGAAGAGTGCATAAGCGAGTGCATAGCCTATGCACTCTGCATAACCAGCAGAAAATCCCAAAAGTTGCGAGACTGCATAAGGAATGTGCATAGCCTATGCATACGCATAACCAAAATTCTGAATCCCAAAAATTGCCGCGAGTGCATAAGCGAGTGCATAGCTTATGCACATCTGCATGACCCAAGTTTCGAAAAACAATTATTGCCGAGAGATGCATAAGGAGTGCATAACTTATGCACTCCGCATGACTTCGCTCCTCACCATTTCAGGTCACAGAAACATGCATAAGGGCGGCATAACCTATCCAATTGAGCATAAGAACTTTTCTGAAATATAAATCCTTTTTGAAACACGCACAAGTTATGCATAAATCATTTTCTCCTTATGCAATCTCCTACAACCCGATTCAAATTCATTTTCAGCAAAAGCCATTCCCACCACCTCCACTTCCCGACTCTTGAACCCCACGACCGCCCTTCATCCTCCATTTCTTTCCGGCATTCTCGCCGTCTCTCTCCCATCTTCTCCCGCGCTCTAATCACAAAAACCCTAAATCCCCCTACATTTCCATCTCTTCTCCAATCGACCATGGATTCCCTCCCCATTCCCGCCTCTCCTCTTGAAGTCACTCCATTGTCTTGATACATCCCCCTTCCAATCCTCCACCACAAACGACACCACCACCACCTCCATCAACCACATACAAACGCAAAATTAGGTCCAAATCCGTGCGACCCATGCCCTCTGCTCCTCCTCTGTCCAAACGCAAAGACCCACCCACCCCATTTTCGGAACCACCTCCTAAAAAACCAAAGGCTCCAGCCTCTACACCTTCTTCAAAGAGAAGGACGGTTCAAGAACCCCATTTGTATCCAAAGCGCCTTGGCCTCTCCCTGATACAATTCAAAAAGCCGCTTTCAAAAGACTCAAGGATAGGAAAGTACAACCTACTAGGTATATATCTGCTGATGCTCTACAATCTCTGGGTTTATTTGATAATGTAGTTGCATTTCTTGACGGTATGGGTTGGACAGAATTTGTGCATAAGCAAGAGGTAGTTTATCCAATTCTAGTTTTGGAGTTTATTTCTTCATTCTCTGCTACCCTCAACTTGCATGATGTAGACCATAAGCCAATTATGACATTTAGATGCTTGGGGCAACATAGAGAGCTGTCATTGGATCAATTTCATAGCATTTTTGGTTTTGCAATTGATGGGTTCTTTAGAGTACCACATACTGGAGTAGAGGTAGCCAATAAAGGCATCTGGAATCCTGCCCAATTTTGGAGAATCATAACAAATCAACCCCAAACCTTCTCTGCTGGTAGGTCCAAAACATCCCAAATCCTTGACCCTGCACTTAGGTTTATTCATAGGTTGATGGCTAGCACCATATTGGGCAGAGGGACTAGTTCAGTCTTTGTGGGCAAATCTGAACTTTTTATGTTATGGTGTGCATTTCACAAAGTTAAGGTGTCTCCAGGTTACTTCTTTTGCGAACATGTGCTGCATATTGCCACCAAATCCATTGGTGATATTGTTTTGGGTGGACTCATCAACATCATAGCCAAACATTTTGGCTTTAATCTGCAGAGCACTCAATCCCAAAGACTTGAGGACACTTCCTATTTTGATATCGCACACTTAACCAAAACAGGTTCCATTTATCATATTTTGATGACACTGCCACCTGCGGCCAGCCGAGCCTATTGCACAACCGAACCCAACCTTTCACACCCCACGGCACCCTACTACCCCTCCCCCACCCCCTCAGCCTACTCAGGACACTCCAGCTACCTCTGCTCAGCCCATTCCTCCTACAGCTGAACCTACCTCATCCACAGCACCTCCTCCATTCAACACTAAAGCCTTATTCACCTACCTCGACAGGCTTAGTGATGATATCTACTTTGTGGATAGGAAGCTTGACAGTGGTCTTGATACACTAAAGGATCGTCATGAGCAACTGTTTGACCTTGTCATGGAAACCAGGACAAGCAGAAAGAATCGAAGGAAATGGTGAAGCAACTCATGATTTTCTGGGCATGCCACCCCACCTCCATCACCTCCTCCTGCACCATCATTTCGATTGTAGCGACCACCATTATAGCAACATCCTTGGACAAAGGAAAAACAATAGACATAGATTAGTGTTTAGTTTACTTTTGTTCAATCTTGTAGGACCTTTTCTTTGTAAATATGTTCAAACATTTATACTTTGTTTTGGATTTTGTTGATTTGCTCTGAATTAGTTTCTTTTAAATTCTGTTTCCTTTGAAGTTTTATTGAATAGCTATTACATTCGTCTTCTTTGATTTTTATTGCACTTATTGCCTTTTTGTACATATTTGCCCATACTCTGTCTATATTCCCATACTTTTACTGCTGGTTGTACATTTCCCCTTGCCAATTCCCATGCAGCAGTTTTTGTATACCCTGCACAGCTATGAATTTCCTCATGCATAACCTTTGCATAGCCTGTGCAACCCTTTCTGCTACTTCTGCAGAACTGCACAGGTTGTATTTCCCTTATGCAACTGTCCTGCATAGCCTATGCCACATCTATTGCCTCTTATGCAGCACTGCATGGCTTATGCACCTTACCTATGCACATGTTCTGGACAGCACTTAACTCCGCATAACCTGTGCAGCTTCTTATGCATCCCTTTACCTTGAATGCTCTATACCAGGTAACTCTTTCCTTTTGCTCTTAAATTTCACAATTCCTGGTAATTTCTCTTTACTTTGAATTTTGATAATGCACTACTTGAGACATTGAGGACAATGTCCAATTTTGAGTTTGGGGGTGCACATTCATTTTGATTTTTGCTTCATTTTTTTACATTTTGAGTATAGGAACATCTCATCCCATTTCATTTACATATATTGTAAATATTTTACATATACATCCATACATATATATACATAACACATCTACACACACATTATACATCACTTAGAAATTATACAAATTGCATACAAATAGACTTCCTCCATTTAGTTCATGCATTACTCATTTTAGGAATCATGCATCATGCATTAAAATCTTTTGCCAAATCCCTTGAGTATTGAAAAGTTGCCTATGAGAGTGATTTGACTTACCTTTAGTTGGGTTTGTGGATTGAAAGTTTCCTAAGAGGTGCAAAGTTTTGAAGTGTCTATCTCTTGCCTATATCTTCTTAGCCAAAAAGCCACCCAATTAGTCATTTGGAGATGGAAGTGTTTAGAGGAATTATTGGATAAAAAGTATTCAAATGATGTCTCACCAAACCAAGAAAAAATATTCTAAACCTTACAAGGCGAAATAACAGCTTGTACTTGAAAAGAGAGATGATTAGGCATTCATTGATTTAAACCTTCTCATTTTAAACCTTTGGCCCTTTTCCTAATTAAAATTGACCCTTGCAAACCCCTTTGAACCTTTTTACCTCTAATTTTTCTTGAAATCCTTATTGTTACCTAGCCAATGAACCAAACACTCCAACCCTTTTCATGAGAATAATTATTTACAATATTAGGTACATAAAAAAAAAAAAAAAAAAAAAAAAAAAAAAAAAGGGGGAAAAGAAAAAAATAAATACAATAAAAGGAGAAGAAATACTTGTCACCTTGTAAAAGTGCTAGTATATGTGCTTTTCACTATTGCCATTCAAAATGAAAGAAATCCACCCAAAGTATCAAAAGAAATGAGTTTGGGGGTGGCAATTTTAGGGACAATCATCAAAAGAAAATACAAAATACAAGTTAAAGTATCAAAATGTCCCTCCATTTTATGTGTTTTGTAAACTATGCTAGCACTTGACAGTCCTCATTGTGTATTCTTCTCTCCCATATAAAAAATATATATATATAATAAAGTGTACCTTATGTTTCAAAATTGAAAATATTCTCATGCTTTGAATCCTTTTTACCTATCTTTCTTCTTAGTCTCATTTTGAACCCCATGGCCCCACTACATCCCTAAAAAGACCTTTGATCTCTTGATAGTACTTGCTACATTAGTGGAGATAGGAGTAGGGAATTTGCCTATGGGATTGGAAAACTATTCATCTATTCATTCAATTCTATCATTCCATGTTGAGATACTTTGGTTATCAATTGTCCTAGAATTCCTTTTGAGCATGACTCTCTCTTTTGACTAGTTGGTTTGGGGATTTGAATGATAATTGACTTGATGGCTAAGCGGTGAAAGCTTGGATAAGCATTAAATTCTTTGCATTTTGAAGGATGGGTATATGGATTGTTGGTATGGCTAAAGGTGTGTTAAGTTACCTTAATGAGTGATTTTCATAACTCTTTGGATAAGGCACCCCTAAAAACTTTGCATCACATTTTAAAGTTTGCTTGAGGACAAGCAAAAGCTTGAGTTTGGGGGTATTTGATGCACATATTTTGCATAGTCATTTAGGTCTAATTTCACAATCATTTTATTTGGTTATTAGTCATTTTTAGCTAATTTCATTAGTTATTTAGTTAGTTTTCCATAATTGTCAACTTTGGATTAATTTGTAATTTTTGCTTTGTATTGTAGGAAAAAATGGTGTTTTTGAAGGACTAAAGAGAATTTTGCCATTGAGGAGTGTCTTCTACAGCAAAAAGATGCCAAAAACAAGTTTTCAAGCTGAAATATGCATTGTGGCTGTGCATAACTTGCGCATAAGCTATGCGATTACGCATAAGGAGGAAGAACAACATTCGAGAACCAGTGAAATGTGCATAAGGAGGCGCACGGCTTATGCACATTCTCACCTCCCTTATGCGATTCACGAAATTGTGCATAACCTATGCACCAAGTCATGCGACCGCGCATAAGTAACCCAGAATCAGCGAAATGTGCATAAGGATTTGCATAACTTATGCGATCCACTTATCTGATCCCAAAAAGAGCTCATTAATGAGCTGGCAGAAGATTCCCTTAATGTATTCCTCCTAGAACATACTATTTTAGGGCTCCATGTCAGAAAAATGATATAAATAGTCCCATTTTCTCATTTTAGAAGGAGGAGGCAAGGAGCAAAGGAAGAAAGGAGGAGGCTAAGCAGAATTTGAGGAGTCATTTCACCTTCCACACCATTTTCAACTAAGATTTGCAGATTTCTTTCTTTCTTTACACTTTTCTACACTTCTAGTGTTTAATTACTTACTTCTTAGCCTAGATTAAAGCTTTATTTCCATTTAAACTCATCATATCTTGTAAGCATTATGGATAGTGAGTAGTTTACTTTTGATTCTGGAGTAAGGGTTGTAATATTTGGGATATTTTGTGGATTTTGATTGGGTAATCTATATTTTGTGGTCTTAATGAGTTTTATTCATTTCTTGTATGCTTAATGACATGCTTAATGTAGGATCCCATTGAGTAATGTTCTTAATCCATGGTTGAAGCACCGAAAGGAGAAGGCCTTGTGATAGATAATCAGGAAATTGGACTTAATTAACTTAGACCTAGAAATAGGCTAAGGATTAAGAGGATTCATAGATTAATTAAAGAACTTAATGGGTCTTAATTAATTCTAACTCCACGAAAGTAGGATTAGTTTGATTAAGGCACTCTTTGTCTCACTCGAAAGGGAATTCAAAGGATTTAAGAATTAATCTCCTTAAAACCCATTAGTTTCACAAGATTGGATAACCAATTTAAAATCCCAAAATAGCTCGAATATGAAATCCCGAACTCCGGAATCGCCTTTTTACCATTGTTAATTTCTAATCGAATTTAATCATTCGCCAATTTAAATATTGCCATATTTGAACTTGCTTATTTCTATTTGATGCAATTTTAGTTTAATTAATACATTGTTGAATAGAATATTAATTTTGCACAATTAGATTTCACACTCCATTACCCATTAATTCATCATTTTAATCTCATAAATACTTCAATTTAGTCAACTTTTATATCGAAAATTCAATCATTAACACAACTCCTCGTGGGATCGATATTTTTCTATACTACTTGTACGACCCGTGCACTTGCGGTTGGGACGCATCACACCCTCAGACAGACGGACAGTCCGAAAGGACAATCCAAACACTGGAAGACATGCTTCGCATGAGTGTCTTAGATTTTGGAGGTCAATGGGATGAGCAGCTAGCTTTGGTGGAGTTTGCCTACAACAACAGTTATCATTCCAGCATAGGGATGGCACCCTATGAGGCACTATATGGAAGAAAGTGTAGGTCTCCTCTGTGTTGGACAGAAATGGGGGAAGCGAAGGTGCATGATGTAGACCTAGTGCAGTACACTTCAGAGGTAGTTCCTTTAATCAGGGAACGACTGAGGACAGCTTTCAGTAGACAGAAAAGTTATGCAGACCCCAGACGGAGAGATGTGGAGTTTGCAGTGGGCGACTATGTATTTCTGAAGGTTTCTCCAATGAAGGGAGTCATGAGATTCGGAAAGAAGGGCAAGTTGGCACCTCGGTATATCGGACCTTTTGAGGTTACTGATAGAGTTGGAGCCGTTGCCTACCGGTTGGAGCTACCACCCAACCTTTCTCACGTTCATCCTGTGTTTCACATCTCCATGCTCAGGAAATACATTCCCGATCCTTCTCATGTACTGCAGCCGGATGTGATAGAGCTAAAGGAGAATTTGACATTTGAGGAGCAACCTGTAGCCATAGTGGACTACCAAGTAAGACAGCTAAGATCCAAACAGATCCCTATGGTTAAGGTTTTGTGGAGAAGTCGATCGGTGGAAGAGTGCACTGGAGTCGAGGCGGGACATGCGTAGCAAGTACCCTTACTTGTTCAATGTATAATCATGTAATTTATTACGCCTTGTGTAAAAATTCGAGGACGAATTTTTACGTAAGAGGAAGAATGTAACACCCCAAATTTTATTATTTATGAGTATTTTTGGTATTTTAATTTTATTTGAATTTGAGGAAATTTTTGAGATTTTTGGATTTTAAAAATCGGGTTCGATTTTAGAAAATATAAACTTTGATGATTTTAAAAATTAATTTAAAGACCACGTGGCAAAACTAAAAATATATTTGGAGTCTACGTATTTTTACGAGTTTTGGAAATTTTTTCGAATTTTGGACCTCGTTTTGGTCCGAGGCGAGTAAAAATTCAAAATTTTGTATTCGAATCAAGCCGGCCGAATCGGCCGGACCGGATCGGGCCGTCGAATCGGACCGGTCTCTTCTCTTTTCTTCCTCTTCCTCCGCGACGCTCTCCCCTTCTCTCTCTCTTTTCTCTCTCCTCCCCTCCTGCGCCCGACCGCCTCCCTGCATCCTCCTCGCCGTGCGCTCCCGGTAGTCCCGGCCGGTGCGGCCGCTTAAACGGCCGAAAAGCGCGCGATTCCCCACTGCCGCGCTCAGCCCGACTTCCACGGCCAAATCCGGCCGATCCGGCCACCAATTGGACCGGGTCTTGTGTCCAAAATCATCTACTCGGCGAGAGCTTTCCATAGACACCAAGAACGCCGAAATCCATCGAGCGGATTGTCCGATTTTAGCTCGGAAGATTTTAGCCCATTTTGACTTTCGGGCTAGATTTCTCGGCAGTGAATCACGAGAAAGCGAGGCCACCGGCCGCGCTCCATTCGTCGAGAGCTTAGCGACATAAATTTAATTTTTCCGCACCGTTTTTGATGGGTCCCACGGAACTTCGCAGTGTATTTTCGAGCATTAAATGAGCTTAGAAAATTCTGAAAAATTTATGTACTAACCCCCGTGTTATGGGCTTCGTGTAGGTATTCTCGATTCGCGGAAATTCGTGATTGATCAGTGCAAATTTGGGCGAACGGACGTTCTGGAAAAGTCTCGAATTGGGCGAGGTTTTGGCTAGCCCCATTGTCGAGCGTCGAGCGTGTTCCCGAAGTCGGAATCGGCAAAGGTAAACCGAACCTTGTTTTTCGTAATTTTCTAGTGCTTAATTAGGATTAAAATTCCATAAAATATTCGTGGTAGCTTAGAAAATTACGATTCTTTTGCAATAGCTTAGTAATATTGCTAAGGACCATGGGCAAAGTTTTATAATTTTTAGAGCTTGTTTGAGCAATTTTTGCAAAAATGATCTATAATAAGGACAAAATTGAAATTTTGCGTATTGTGATGAATAGTGATTTGATGGGCGGGAGGGTTTGTGTGATATGATTGAGCTGTTGATATATGGATTGTGAGTATAGAAGTGCGTTTTTAGCCCTTTTGCGGGTTGGGTAGGTCCTAGGTATAGGGAGACTCTGGGATTTTGGCACGACTTAGGGCGTAATTGGTCTTTTCTTTGTTTGTATTGAGTCGATTGTATTAAATAATTGTAATATGATTGTCGGTGAGCAGGACAGACCTTCTTCCTCCGCCGCCACACAGTAATTTGTCGTCAAGTTTGTGAGTAAAATATTAATTTTAATTGTAATTTCGATATTATTATATATTCAGCATGCCCATGCATCACTTATATGCATATATTTATGTAGTTAAACTCTAGGCACGATTTATGTTGCATTCATAACTATTAATGTGACATTAGTGTAGTTGTGGTAATTTGGAGGAGTGTGCGTGCGTTGGCGTGCGTGTGATGTGGTGTGGACTATGGATAGGGCGGGGTAGTCACGGCTTGAGTTCTTGTTGGGACCAATTCCTTGAGGGTAGTCACGGCAGAGTTCTTATTTGGGACCCTCGATTTGGTTTATTAAGCGAAAGTCAGCTTGAGTTCTTGGCACTAGGTTGGATTTAAGAGAGGCATGCAGGATCTGCTCCCAATAGATTATGTTTGATGCTACTGGGTGAGTGAGTGCTCCTAATTATCTTTTTGATGCTAGGATGTGAATTTATTGCTGATGTTGCTTTTCATTCTACCGGGTGCATGAGTTTTAGATAGTTATAGAGATTATGGTTAAAATTGATATTTTACTCTCTGAGTCGAACGCTCACTCCTGTTCAAAAATTTTTACAGGCCACAGGAGGATATTTTATTCTGGGTTAACCTGCTTTTCTACCTCGCAGGTTGTTTATCAATATTGTGTAATTTTAATTACTCCTAGAATTTCCGCATGTGTTAGCAGTAATTATTTGAATTTGGTCTGTAATATTATTATCATGTTGGACCTGTAAACTAAATATGCTATGCATGTTTGATTGATTGGATGAGGGAGCTGAGCTCCCATTTATTTTATGTTGATGAGTATGTGGAGGGTGAGCTGAGCTCCCCAAATGACTATATATTGTGTTTATAGGTCGGGTGAGTCGAAAACTCCCCGTTGGTAAGCCCATTTTATGGCCGGACTCTGTCCGTTTGTTTTCTTGAAATTGGGCCCAAATGGGCCTCAGCATTGGGTAAATGAACAGTTAGGCTTACTACGGGCCTTGGGGGCTTTAGGCTGGCCCAGGTCCTAGTCTTGGTCCGCCCATAGGTTGGGTTGTGACAAATGTGGTATCGAGCTTAGGCTCCAGTTCTTAGGTAATTTTTTCTAAAATGTTGAGAAGAGTCTACTAGGAGTCACATGCGGAAATATAGGGTCCACATTCGTCTTGCATTGTCATCTTTGCTTCTAGTTTCTGCTCCATATGTTATGTATAAATATGAGTCTATAGAGCTGTGTAATGAGCAGTTTTGAATTTTGTGGGCTAATGCTGCTGAATTTCAGGAAAATGCGTAGAAGCGGAGGCGCCTTGCACGAGCGGATGTGCTCGACGAGGTGTCGGCCACGGATGGCGCTTTGCCAGGAGGCGGGGTAGGAGGCCTAGAGCTGCTCAAGTAGAAGAAGCTACCACGATTCGAGAGCAGTCTTTCATGGCACGAGTCCTATGGACCCCATGGCGGCTACTCTCTCTGATGCAGAGAACCATCGACATGATGGCACGATACATAGTCCACCCTCCACAGCAGCGATCCACGCACCAAGAGAGAATCTTACAAGCAGATCATAAATTTCAAGAAGTTGGTGCACGGTACCTATGATGTGTCGAGCGATGCATATCGGTTTTGGATTCTATGACGGCGAGAGCAGTCTGATTGGTGATAGAAGATTGATAGAGTGTATGCGGACGTCATGGGGCCCATGCCTGACAATGGATGAATGACTACGTGTTACCCCGGATGGAGGGTTTGACATGGGCTCGGTTGTGGAACTTTTATCAATCGGTTTGTGCGAGAAAGCTTGAGAGATCGAAGCGGTGGGCCTTTGAGGCCTTAAGCGAGAATGGCAGTGCAGTAGATGAATATGCTCTGAAATTTACGGAATTGAGCGAGATATGCCCCTACTGGCGGTATCTCTGAGAGACTATGAAGGTGAAAAGATTCCTAAAGGGGCTTGACGGGAGATATGCAAACTGGCCATGATGTCCGATCGGTCTTTTGATGTGGTGGTTGATCGAGCAGACAGATTGAGATCGATTATCTTTGTGGATGACAATGGAAGAGCAAAGAAAAGCGAGCGAGAGGTTCCTCGGGTATTCCTTCCATGGGTACTCCGGATAGTGGTGGCGGAGTAATTACAGAGGAAAGAGTAGGAACAAGAAAAGTGGTTTTAGACACAAACCACGAGGATTGAACCAGTGCGGATCGGCGGTGGTCACGATTCGAGTGCGATAGTTAGTGCGGCTCAGGATCCTCCTTGGCACCTTGTGCAGTGTGGAAGAGGACATTCGGACCTTGTTTGATGGGATCAGAGTATGCTTGAGTGTAGCCAACGGTCACTTTGCTGAAGAATGCCCGTGTTGGCGAGCCACGGATGGGGTCACAAGGTTACATTGCGAATGTTCCTCGGCAGTTGTATCCAGTGCTTCCAACATGGCGGCGATCGATTCGATGTGGGGCCGAGGACAAGGGGCGTGGATTTGGAGGCGGTCGGGAGGTAGAAGTCGATGTCGGGGTTACGCCACTCGGGGTAGAGTCAAGCTCGGGTTTTCACCATGACCCACCGGGATGCTCAAGCTTCAATTGCGGTTGTGGCGGTATTCTTACAGTGCATTCTTATGAGGCTCGTGTTTTGATAGATCCGGTGCTACGCACTCGTTTGTCTCCCCTGTGTTTGCCATGAGGTTGGGTAGAAACCCTACAACTTTAGAGTGCCCTTTGTCAGTAGCTACCCCACTTAGTGACAACATAGAAGTAGACATGGTATTTCCGGGTAGCCCAGTGGTAGTGGATGGAAAGATCCTCCCGGCGGACTTGGTTCCTCTACGATGTAATAGATTTGATGTAATCACGGGGATGGGTGGTTGGCAACTCATTATGCCACCTTAGGCTGCGAGAACAAAGGTATACTTCCACATACGGTGTGGAAGAGTTTAGCTTTGATGGTGACAGAGCGTGGCTCCATATAATTTGGTGTCGACAATTAGTGCTAGAAAAATGTTGAGGCGTGGATGCCAAGGGTATTTGGCATTGGTGAGAGATACATCTGTAGAAGGTGTCAGCATGGAAAATGTTCCTGTTGTCAGAGAATTCATGGATGTCTTCCCTGAAGAGCTTCGGGGTTGCCACGAGAAGGGAATAGAGTTACGCATTGATGTTGTTAGGGTACAAACCCCATATCGATGCCACCTTACAGGATGGCACCAGAATTGAAAGAGTGAAGGAGCAACTACAGGAGCTTTTGGACAAGGGTTTCATACGTCAGAGCACTTCACCACAGGGTGCTCTGCTATTTGTGAGAAAGAAGGATGGGTCATTGAGGTTGTGCATTGACTACGACGGTGAACAAGGTCCTTGTGAAGAACAAGTATCCACTTCCTCGGATCGATGATTTGTTTGATCGGCTCAAGGAGCTAGATTCTTTTCAAGATAGACTGCGATCGGGCTACCATCGGTTGAGAATCGGGAATGAGGGCGTGTCCAAAAGCGGCTTCGAGGACAAGATATGGTCATTATGAGTTCTTGGTGATGTCTTTTGGACTCACTAATGCACCAGCGACCTTTATGGACTTGATGAGCAGGGTGTTCAAGCCATTTTGGACCGTTTTGTCATCGTATTCATAGATGACATTACAGTATACTCTCGGACCGAGGAAGAACACGTGTGGCACTTGAGGATGGTGTTGCGGACTTTGAGGAGCACGGCTATCGCCAAATTTTGAAATGTGAATTTTGACTAGAAAGCATCTCATTCTTGGGACACGTGGTTTCTAGAGCGGTATTCAAGTGGATCCCAAGAAAATTGAAGTATGGCCCGATTGGCTTAGGCCTACAACGATCAGCGAGGTGCGAAGTTTTACAGGTTTAGGCAGCTACTATAGGCGTTTTGTACAAGATTTCTCGAGGATAGCGGCTCCCTTAACTAAGTTGACCGGGAAGAATGTTCCATTCATTTGGATGGATGATTTGTGAGGTGAGTTTCGAAGCTCAGGAGTGTCTAACCACGCCCTGTGTTGACACTACTGTGAGTGGTGAAGGATACACCGTGTATTGTGCGCCTCGAGTTGGCCTAGGGTGTGTTTTGATGCGAGAATGGAAAGGTAGTGGCTTATGCTTCAAGGCGGTGAAGAGGCATGAGCAGAACTACCCCACCCATGATTTGGAAATGGCGGTGTAGTCTTTACACTAAAAATGCGGAGACACTACTGTATGGTGAAGTGTGCGAGATATACACCGACCACAAGAGTTTAAAGTACATCTTCCAACAGAGGACTTGAACTTGAGGCAGAGAAGATGGATGGAGCTTACGAAAGACTATGATTGCACCATCGGTACCACCTGGAAAGGCCAATGTTGTGGCGGATGCCTTGAGCGAGAAAATCTTACAGCGGTTTGGCGCACATTTAAGAGAGAAGAGACCATTGATTCGGGAGGTACATGAGTTGATGGATCAAGGTTTAATCCTAGATCTTTCGGATGAGGGTATTGTTGGCTCACTTTTGGTGAGGCCGGACTTGAGGGACGAGTTAGAGTTTCCCGGCCACGAGACCAACAATTGATGAAGATCATAGAAAGAGTACTGACAAGGTGAAGGTGGTGAGTTTGGGTTTGCCAATGATGGCGCCCTAGTGCAAGGTTCTAGGATATGTGTGCCCGATGTGGACAACCTCGAGAACGAAATCATGCGAGAGGCACACTATACAGCATGCAGTATCCACCGAGTTCCACCAAGATGAATCATGATGTGAAAGGGAGTTCTTGGTGGAATGGCATGAAGAGAGACAAAGCAGACTTTGTGTCCAAGTGCTAGACTTGTCAGAAGGTGAAGTTAGAACACCAGAGACCGTCAGGGAAGCTGCAAGAGCTCCTATCCCGAGAATGGAAGTGGGAAATGATCACTATGGATTTTGTGGTAGGTTGCCTCGTACCACGCGAGGATATGACTCGATATGGGTAATTGTAGACCGTCGACCAAATCGGCTCACTTCTTACTGTAAAGACTACATACTACGTAGCACAGTATGCGGCTCTACATTCGAGAAATAGTCGATTGCATGGAGTTAAACTTCCATAATATCGGCAGAGGGCCCTAGTTCACTTCTCGGTTTTGGAAAGTTGCGGGAGGCACTTGGCACCTGCAGTTGAACTTGATCTGACCTTCCACCCTCGAACAGACGGGCGGTCAGAAAGGACAATCCAAACAACGGAAGACATGCTTCGCATGAGTGTCTTAGATTTTGGAGGTCAATGGGATGACGGCTAGCTTTGGTGGAGTTTGCCTACAACAACGATTATCATTCCGGCATAGGGATGGCACCCTATGAGGCACTATATGGAAGAAAGTGTAGGTCTCCTCTGTGTTGGGCGAGAAATGGGAAGCGAAGGTGCATGATGTAGACCTAGTGCGGTACACTTGAGGTAGTTCCTTTAATCGAGGAGCCCGAGGGCGGCTTTGATGAAGCAGAAAAGTTATGCGGACCCAGACGGAGAGATGTGGAGTTTGCGGTGGCGACTATGTATTTACGAAGGTTTCTCCAATGAAGGAGTCATGAGATTCGGAAAGAAGGGCAAGTTGGCACCTCGGTATATCGGACCTTTTGAGGTTCTTGATAGAGTTGGAGCCGTTGCCTCTGGGTTGGAGCTACCACCCAACCTTTCTCACGTTCATCTGTGTTTCACATCTCCATGCTCGGAAATACATTCCCGATCCTTCTCATGTCTGCATGTGGATGTGATAGAGCTAAAGGAGAATTTGACATTTGAGGAGCAACTGTAGCCATAATGGACTACCAAGTAAGGCAGCTAAGATCCAAGCAGATCCCTATGGTTAAGGTTTTGTGGAGGAGTCGATCGGTGGAAGAGTGCACACAGGAGTCGAGGCGGGACATGCGTAGCAAGTACCCTTACTTGTTCAATGTATAATCATGTACTTTATTACGCCTTGTGTAAAAATTCGAGGGCGAATTTTTACGTAAGAGGAAGAATGTAACACCCCAAATTTTATTATTTATGAGTATTTTTGGTATTTTAATTTTATTTGAATTTTAGGAAATTTTTGAGATTTTTGGATTTTAAAAATCGGGTTCGATTTTCAGAAAATATAAACTTTGATGATTTTAAAAATTAATTTAAAGACCACGTGGCAAAACTAAAAATATATTTGGAGTCTACGTATTTTTACGAGTTTTCGGAATTTTTTGAATTTTGGACCTCGTTTCGGTCCGAGCGAGTAAAAATTCAAAATTTTGTATTCGAATCGAGCCGGCCGAATCGAGCCGGACGGATCGGGCCGGTCGAATCGGACCGGTCTCTTCTCTTTTTCTTCCTCCCGCGCGACGCTCTCCCCTTCTCTCTCTCTTTTCTCTCTCCTCCCCTCCCCTGCCCGACGCCTCCCTGCATCCTCCTCGCCGCGCGCCTCCCGGTAAATCGGCCGGTCGTACTGAAACGGCCGGAAAGCGCGATTCCCCACGCACGCGCCGGCCGACTTCCACGGCCATCCGGCCGTCCGGCCACCAATTGGACCGGGTCTTGTGTCCAAAATCATCTACTCGTGAGCTTTCCATAGACACCAAGAACGCGAAATCCATCGAGCGGATTGTCCGATTTTAGCTCGGGAAGATTTTAGCCCATTTTGACTTCGGGCTAGATTTCTCGGCAAGTGAATCCCACGAGAAAACCGAGGCCACCAGCACGCTCCATTCGTCGAGAGCTTATAGCGACATAAATTTGAATTTTTCCGACACCGTTTTTGGTGGGTCCCACGGAACCGCGGTGTATTTTCGAGCATTAAATGAGCTTAGAAAATTCTGAAAAATTTATGTACTAACCCGTGTTATGGGCCGTGTAGGTATTCTCGATTCGCGGAAATTCGGCGATTGATCGGTCGCAAATTTGGGCGAACGGACCGTTCTGGAAAAGTCTCGAATTGGGCGAGGTTTTGGCTAGCCCCATTGTCGGGCGTCGAGCGTGTTCGAAGTCGGAATCGGCAAAGGTAAACCGAACCTTGTTTTTCGTAATTTTCTAGTGCTTAAATAGGATTAAAAATCCATAAAATATTCGTGGTAGCTTAGAAAATTACGATTCTTTTTGTAATAGCTTAGTAATATTGCTAAGGACCGCGGGGCAAAGTTTTATAATTTTTAGAGCTTGTTTGAGCAATTTTTGCAAAAATGATCTATAATAAGGACAAAATTGAAATTTTGCGTATTGTGATGAATGACTGATTTGATGGGCCCAGGAGGGGCTGTGTGATATGATTGAACTGTTGATATATGGATTGTGAGTATAGAAGTGCGTTTTTAGCCCTTTTGCAGGTTGGGTAGGTCCTAGGTATAGGGGAGACTCTGCCGGATTTTCGGCACGACTTAGGACGTAATTGGTCTTTTCTTTGTTTGTATTGAGTCAGATTGTATTAAATAATTGTAATATGATTGTCAGGTGAGCCGGGACAGCCTTCTTCCTCCGCCCAGCCGCCACAGTAATTTGTCCTCAAGTTTGTGAGTAAAATATTAATTTTAATTGTAATTTCGATATTATTATATATTCAGCATGCCCATGCATCACTTATATGCATATATTTATGTAGTTAAACTCTAGGCACGATTTATGTTGCATTCATAACTATTAATGTGCCATGAGTGTTGTTGTGGTAATTTGGAGCAGTGTGCGTGCGTTGGCGTGCGTGTGATGTGGTGTGGACTATGGATAGGACGGGGTAGTCACGGCTTGAGTTCTTCGCTGGGACCAATTCCTTCGAGGGGTAGTCACGGCTTGAGTTCTTCGCTGGGACCCTCGATTTGGTTTATTAAGCGAAAGTCCGGCTTGAGTTCTTCGCTGGCACCAGGTTGGATTTAAGAGAGCTGTACAGGGGATCAGCTCCCAATATATTATGATTGATGCTACAGGGTGCGTGAGTGCTCCAAATTACCTTTTTGATGCTATGATGTGAATTTATTGCTGATGTTGCATTTCATTCTCTGAGTTGCATGAGTTTTAGATAGTTATAGAGATTATGGTTAAAATTGATATTTTACTCTGCGAGTCGAACGCTCACTCTGTTCAAAAATTTTCTGAGCCACGGGAGGATATTTTATTGCAGGTTAACACCTTTTCTACCTCGCAGGTTGTTTATCAATATTGTGTAATTTTAATTACTTCTAGAATTTCCGCATGTGTTAGCAGTAATTATTTGAATTTGGTCTGTAATATTATTATCATGTTGGACCTGTAAACTAAATATGCTATGCATGTTTGATTGATTGGATGAGGGAGCTGAGCTCCCATTTATTTTATGTTGATGAGTATGTGGAGGGTGAGCTGAGCTCCCCAAATGACTATATATTGTGTTTATAGGTCGGGTGAGTCGAAAACTCCCCGTTGGTAAGCCCATTTTATGGCCGGACTCTGTCCGTTTGTTTTCTTGAAATTGGGCCCAAATGGGCCTCAGCATTGGGTAAATGAACAGTTAGGCTTACTACGGGCCTTGGGGGCTTTAGGCTGGCCCAGGTCCTAGTGCCGGTCCGGCCCATAGGTTGGGTTGTGACAAATAACTTACATGAAATTTTAACAAGGTTTTTTATTTTAAATTAATTATTTATATTTTTAATTTTTTGAAATTATTATCAAAAAATAAAAAATTATTTAAAAAAGTTTTCTCGTGATTTTATATACTTTTTTAATTACAATTATTTTTCAAACAATATTTAAAATTTAATTGCATAATCCATAGATTTACAAAAAAAATTCACAAAAATAAAATTTTTTAATGAAATAAAAATTTAAAATAATATTATTAATCTAATTATTAATAATATTGATAATATTAATAAAATTTTCTTATTATTAGACTTTCATTGCTCACTTAAATAAAAATATTTTTTAGCAACTTGATTTGGTTACGTAATTTTTTTTTTTCTAAATCAGAGTCAATAGTAAATATGTAGATTTTTTTTTTACATTATTTTGTATAAATACATACAATATATTCTATAAAATATCCAATAATGCCTATCGTATGCACGTCTACAGCACGTGCAAATATCCGAGCAATGAGGTCCCACTCCAGCTTCCATTAGCGCACGTGCGTCCAATATGCAATTCACTGTGAAAAGTTCCATGTCACACTAGAATACGACTACAAAGTTTAACACCACGTCACATCGCTGCTCATTCTCCACCTACGTGGCACAGCGATATATTCCCTTTATGATATACTCTATAAACATGTACGCAGGGAATATATATGCTCACTGTCCGTTCCCGTTCCCGTTCCCGTTCCCGTTCCCTCTTCTTCAACTCCCCGAAAAGTAACCCTACTTTAGATGAGCTCTGCAACTGCATCTAAAAGCAGCAGTGAACCGGAATCGTCTCCCACGCGCCGCCTCTGATCTGGCCATGTCATCGCGCGGTGGGTCCCATCTGGGCTCTTATACCATCCTTCAAAATCCGATCCTCTAGTATTTTGATCTTCGAACACCCGCAAAAACATGGCCCAAAACTCCAAGGAAGAGCCAAAGACCGCTCCCCAATCCGATCGGTGGTACAATCTAACCCTAGGCCCTTCCTTTAAAGAAGACGCCCCTAATAATAAGTACTGCACTCTGCGGTGTAAGTGTTTGTTTTGTTTTTCTCTGTTTGTTTCTCGATAAAATGTAGGAACGGGATGTTGATTGTGGTCTCTGATCTCGGTCCTTTTTGTTACAGATGATTTTAAGCCAGCTTCGATTGATAAGACTAAGCCTGGATCATTGCACAAGAATAAGGAAAATAGGGTATCTGTGGAGTTTCAGAACATTCAACTGGGAAAACCTAAAGTCACATTTGAAGGTAGCAGCGAGGATTACAAGGAAAACGATGCCGTTTTGTTTTTTGACGGTGAGACATTCCGGTTGGAGCGGCTTCATAGGGCCGTAAAGCAGCTACGCCTTCTTCGACAGCCCGGTGAATCTGCTACTGCAGCTGCTCAATCCGGGCCGGCCATTGAGCCTCGGTTATCTCCGGTTGGGAAGGGTATGAAACCTATGAATGTGGGGAGAAGCACAGCTTTTCCTCCGGTGCCGGTGAGTTCTAGTTTTCTGTTTATTTGTTGTGATTTTGGTGTTGGTATACAATTGAACAAATTACAGATAGTGCATTGGATTTGGCAAATACTCATGTCTAAGCAACAGAAATTGGTAATCAGTTTGTGTGGTTTCATCTTGGAATGAGATTAGCTTATGCATAACTAATTGAAGAGGTGGGGGAAAAAAGATAGAAAATAATAGCGGGAGAAAATAAAATGTTTTTGTAGTTTCAGTTACTCATATCGGATTCTGATATGATAGATTGCGACAAGTCAACAAGGTTCTGTTGCAATGCTGTTTTGCAATATATTTGTGTGACTGCCTGAAGCTGCATGTCAGCCTTTGGGTTGCTTGTCAAACGGAGAAAATGGAGAAACTTTTCTTCCTTGGCTAAGATTAGGTCTCTGACATCAAAATGCGCTCTTGCTGTATAAGAAGTTTTGATTTCAGATTTTTCTTATTCAGCATGCCCATCCTTAGTGCCTTTCTTTTAGGCTAACGTTTGACCTGTAGAAACCTTAGTAATGCTCTGAGTTATCCAAAATCACGGCTACATGTCCCTAATTTTTTAATTTCATATGCCTATCAAGTGAAGGGAAGGAGAAAAGGGGCAAGAAAAAGCACTGAGCTCCAGAGCTAAATAATACACTAATGGCAAATGAGGCATTGCCATTTAGAATAAAAATGAGGTCATCTGATCCATAAAACTCAAACCTGTTGCCACCTGTTGGAAAGATCAAATATGGTATTTCTGATGGTCACGAAACTGATATTAGTATTTGCATTTTCTGTGGCAATGGTTTCCCCTCTTCGCATTGGACTTCCAGGCTATTGTGTTTATGCATCAATCTGTAGGTGCTTGTGGATGTTATGTTAATTATGGGTTTTTTATTTTTGGATGAACAAAGTTCCTAAACTGTTCAATGATTTATAAAGCGTCTCATCTTATTTGATTTATCAATTATCAGTACTTCAAACAGGTATTAGTTTCTTCTCCAAATTAAGCAAGCCTTTACGTCCTTGCTTCTTTATTTTGTTTCGCCCTGATGTTCTAAAGTGATTATCTGAAGCTCTGAATTATGTTCTCATCCTTCTTCAAGTTTTATTACTTTCTTTGCTACTGGTTCAGGTTGAGGTGGAACGTATTGATGTTGGTGAACCACAAATTCCAGGTATGGCCATGTGGTTTTGGGGCTTAAATATATTTATTTCTTCAATTTGGTGATCAGTTAAACTCACTTGAAAATGACAAAAATTAAAATTCTTGTTACAAATGGAAATAATTTAAGTCATTGCAGCAATAAGAGTTCTTGCCAGCTAACCTTCTAAAATTTTCTTCAGAAGTATCTGACATATTCTTTGTGGCTTCTTGTGAAAAGATGGGCTAACTGGGAGTGTGCTTTGAATTAATGCCAAAAATTTTTAATTTGTTTTGTTAGTAACTATGCAGTACTTTCTGCATTGTGAAATTTGTATACACTGATGCATATCTAACTTTCACAAACTTTCTAGCTTTTGATTAACATTATAAGTGGGGGAAAAATCTTTTATAAATATGAATACTCGATTCTAATGTACAATGATGAATCCTTTGTTTTCTTGGATTTCTTTCAGAACTCTGACAAAACCTGTTGATTTCTGCTTCTGAGTTGTGTTCTTCACTGACCTTTTTTTAGCATGCGGTTTTATTCTCGTGTTTGATTTTCCAGAGGAATGTACACTTTCTGAAGAACCTTTTATCCTTGAAGGCTCTTCATCATGGATCCATTGCATGCAAGTCAATTATGTCGGGACCCTTCTAAATTTATATTTTAAATATCCACATGGACCACGTCCTAATCCACTTTGTAATTATATGCAACCCTATTGTGAAGTTGAGAGATATGCAAAACATAAATGGCAAACTTTGGTCTAATTTTTCCTTGTTACCTGTCTGGCTGTCTCAGTCTCTGTTCATAACTATATACCTTCTTTGAGCAATATTTGCTTTCTCTCTCTCTGATCTCCTGAATATATTTAGAAGCTCAATTTTAAGCTATGAAGGAGATTTGTGACCCTCTCCGTTCGCTCTACTTTTCAAAGAAGAATTTTCCGTGTTACATTGGCCCTTACCATTCCCCTCTTCAATGATGTTAATAACTGACCTCTAGCAAGTAGAAAAATGGTGTCTAGGGGGAGCTTTCAGCTGATTAATTGTATATTAACTATTAATTGTCAAATGTTTGCATGTGTAATAAATGAGGTTGTAGCTTGGTGTATTATGTCAAGACTGCAATGTTGCAGTACATGTTTTCATGTGTGATAATGCTCCTATTGAATAATAGGTACAAAAGTTTCAAGTAAGGGGATTTCTGGGCATCCAACTGATCCACCAAATATATCCACTTTGTCACCTAGCCCCAAGAATGATGAAGCTGAAGACCATCAAGATATAGATATTGAGGACATATTTGGCTCTAGTTCACCTTTTGATAATGCAGCTGAACAAAAAGGCAATGCTGGATTTGATATTAATGTACCACAGCAAAACGATACTGATGATGAGATTGCTGATGTGGATGATAGTGGTGATGAGGTAGAGAAGGGGCGCAATGCTGCTGAAGCCCTTAGAGCCCAGGTTAATGCAGAGGAGCAGGATGAGCAGACTTCAAGTTCTACCAGCAGCAGTGGTAGTGGAAGCAGTGGAAGTGGAAGCGGTAGTGGGAGCAGCAGTAGCAGTGACAGTGAAGGCAGTGATGAAGATTCGGTTAACTCTATTTGAGTGTTTGAACAACTCTCAGAAAACAATGAGAGTACCAAATTGGTATTTAGAAAACTTTCCCGTCTTACAGAATAAGCCATCCTGGTTTTAGGGTGAGGGCACTTTGCTTATGAACGCATAGTGGTGTGCAAATAATTTAGCCATGTTGAGTGTTAAAGATTAACAGATGTCTTGTATTTTTGTGAGTATAAGGTTGGATATTAAAAAAGAATAATTTTAAGATTGATTTTGGTATTTTTGTAGTTGGTAGAACATTGAAGGGTTGTGTGAGAATAGATATGGAATAAGAGACATATATGGACAATATTGGTCGTATTCTTGAGTTTGAAAATTTATTTTCTTGCAGATAAAAAAAAATTATTTTCCTGATTAAAGAAAAGTGTTTGATGTTTATTTTTCATTCCGCTTTCATAGTTATATGGAAAACTTTATTCAGTTCAATTATTTTTAATATGCTCATCCAGATTATCAACAGCTCTATGTGATTTAGATTTTGTCATGTACGAACTAATCCATGTTGAATTTTTCAAGTAAAAAAATTGGACGGGTGAGGTTTAACAAAACCCACGACTTTAGACTTGCGATTTGATAAATTTACAACTTATCTCTATAGTTAAGTTGCTAATTTTAATGAAAATAATAAAAATGTTTTTTAATTTTATTTTTAATTTGAAAAATAATTTGATTCTGAGATTTTATTTTATCGGTAATTTAACTTTTATAATTTAATTAAACCTATAAATGAATCTATATAATTATAAAATCAAGTAAGTTAGCACTTGATATTTTAATAAATTTATAAGTTAGTTTTTGTCATTAGAATTATTATTAATTTCTTATTAAATTTAGTAAAAATATGAAACTTATATTTATAATTATATTTTTAATTTAAAAATAATTTAATCATTAAATTTTTATTTTAATAATAATTTGTGTCTCCATTCATATTTTTTTAATATATAATAATATAAAATAATATATAAAAATATTTTTCAATTATAAAAATTATATATAATTATTTATATATTATTAAAATAATAATAACATAAATAGAATTTTATAAAATTATAAAAACTTATTTATAAATAGTTATATATTTAATAATTAATTTATAAAACAGATGAATGATTTTGTAGTTAACGAAAAAAATTTTTTTAAGCATCTTAAAATAATGAATTTATATTTTAGTAATTTAAATTTAAAATTTTTTATTTTAATTGGATTCAATTTTAAAAATAAAGGAATTAAATTATTAATAAAATAAAATTTCATGAACATAATTATTAAGAAAATAAACTTTTAAAGACTATTATTTTCATGTTAAAAATAAAAATAAAGATATGTTGATTATTTTTACTAAAATTAATGATAATTTAATAAATTAATTTATAAATTTTGTTAAATTTTATAAATTAAATTATTTAATTTTAAAAATATAAATACTAAATTATAAATATTACAAAACATCATAGACTAAATTGTAGTTTAACAAAATTTGACCAAGCGTGTTATGTTCAAATAAAATATGTTATATATAAAAGAATGTTAACTATTTTTCTCAAGGGCAAGACGGTCTTGTTGAAAATTTTTTTTGTCTTTTTTCAAAGAATATCGAGTGTCATGTGTGATGAAGTGATAAAATCTAATCACTGAATATATTTTAGCATAAGTTACAAAAAGGATTTTGGAAATTTGCCCTATTATAACCTTTGATTTAAATCCTTTCTACATGACACCAATTGTGAATTACATTACAATGCATGCAAATAGAAAAGGCAGACATTACCAAGGAGCGAATTGAAGTATTTTCAGGATAACAGCATTGGTTGGTATATTGTTATCAAAATTGTTCTCCACCTTCAGCACATGTGAAGAATTGCAGACAAATTCTCTTTAGCGCCTGCAAATAAGTGCAGAGAAATTCCCTCCTCACACACTCGATCTCCTTAGACAAGAATATAAACCCCAAATCATACTTCATAGCCACAGCAGAAGTGTCCTGAAAGGCTACGTCGATGCTGCATGTTTGCATTGATGTATGATTGGAGGTTGTATTCTACTGAAAACATGGCAGAGATAACAGAGACGGAACGCATGGTAGAAACGATAGAGATCGTTGGGAAAGCGAGGAAGAGAATGAAAGCTTGGTGCTAGTTACCGTTGGGAGAATGAGAGAGAGAGAATGAAGTACAAAACAAAAGGCCTGCCTGGCTTAAACGACAGAAGTAGGAAAGACAAAAAGTGAAAGGCCTGTGTAACCTTAAAATCTTAAAAACGCAGAGTTTTAATGAAATAGATGTGATTTTTTTTTTTTTTTTCAAGTCCTAAGGAAATTGATCAAATTGAAATTTTATATATTTAAATTAAATTAAATTACAATTTTAAATTATTTTTTGGCAATTTAAATCGTACCATCACCTCGCAACCCATCCAGTAACCGCTAACACATTTAAAATGCTTGGGCCTTATTTTCACTTATATATTTTTTTTTGCTATATCCATTTTACTCGTGAAAATTAATATAAGAGATTTATGCATGTTATGAAAATTAAAAATAATTTTTAATTTAAATTCTGATACATTAAAGTTTAAGAAGAAACAATAAAAATTTACAAAATTTAATAAATAAAATATGATATAACTTAACCAATAAATTTTATTTTAATAGTATTAAAGTTGTTTTTAAAAATATAAAATTTTGAATTTAAATTTAAATAAAAAAAATTAATTATAAAAAATGTGATATTACTTTAAACAAATAAAGGATGACCAGAGCTTCAGTTCGACAGAGTAGTTAAGTTTGTATTGTGATCAAATACTTATAAATATATATTAAAGTATACAAATTAACTTATTAAATTATGTCATTTATTTAAAAAAATAACTTAAAATTTTACTTTTAAAATCTTCTTAATATAATTATTGTAACACCCCAAAATTTTAAATTTTATGAGCATTTTTGGTATTTTAATTTTATTTAAATTTTAGGAATTTTTTTGAGATTTTTCGGATTTTAAAAATCGGGTTCGATTTTTCGAAAATATAAACTTTGATGAATTTTAAAAATTAATTTAAAGACCACGTGGCAAAACTAAAAATATATTTGGAGTCTACGTATTTTTCTGAGTTTTCTGGAATTTTTTCAAAATTTTTGGACCTCGTTTTGGGTCCCGAGGCAGAGTAAAAATTTAAAATTTTATATTCTGAATCGAACCTGCCGAATCGAACCGGACCGGATCGAACCGATCGAATCGGACCGGTCTTCTTCTCTTTTTCTCCTCCCTCCCGCGCGCATCGACCCTCTCCTCTTCTCTCTCTCTTTTCTCTCTCCTCCCTCCTCCCCTTGCCGCGTCGCCGCCTCCCCTGCGTCCCCACCTCGCCGGCGCCCCACCTCGGCCTTCCCCCACGGCCGGCTGCCGCCTGGAACGCCGGAAAACGGCCTTGGAACTGACGCGCAGCGCGCGCACGACTGTTGGACTTCCCGGCCAAAATCCGGCCGATCCGGCCACCAATTGGATCGGGTCTTGTGTCTAAAATCATCTACTCGGCGAGAGCTTTCCATAGACACCAAGAACGCCGAAATCCATCGAGCGGTTTGTCCGATTTTGCTCGGGAAGATTTTAGCCCATTTCGACTTTTGGGCTAGATTTCTCGAAAACAGTGAATCCCACGAGAAAACCGAGGCTACCAGCGCGCTCCACTCGTCGAGAGCTTCGCGGCGACATAAATTTCGAATTTTTTCGACACCGTTTTTCAGTAGGTCCCACGGAACTTCGCAATGTTTTTCCGAGCATTTAATGAGCTTAGAAAATTCTGAAAAAATTTATGTACTAACCCTCGTGTTATGGGCTTCGTGTAGGTATCCTCAATTCGCGGAAATTCGACAGTTGACCGGGTCTGTGAATTTCCGGCCAGACAGACCCGTTACCGGAAAAGTCTCCGAATTGGACCGAGGTTTTGGCTAGCCCCCTATTGTCAGATGTCCCGAGCAAGTTCCTGAAGTCGAAATCGGCAATGGTAAACCCGAACCTTGTTTTTACGTAATTTTCTAGTGCTTAAATAGGATTAAAAATCCGTAAAATATTCGTGGTAGCTTAGAAAATTATGATTCTTTTTGAAATAGCTTAGTAATATTGCTACGGACCGCGGGGCAAAGCTTTAGAATTTTTAGAGCTTATTTGGGCAGTTTTTGCAAAAATGGTCAATTATAAGGACTAAATTGAAATATTACATACTGTGATGGATGATTGATTTGATGGGCCCAGGAGGGGCTGTGTGATATGATTGAGTTGTGGATATATGGATTGTGAGTATAAAAGTGTGTTTTGAACCCTTTTGCAGGTTGGGTAGGTCCTAGGTATAGGGGAGACTCTGCCGGATTTTCGGCACGACTTAGGACGTATTGGTCTTTTTCTTTGTTTGTATTGAGTCAGATTGTATTAAATAATTGTAATATAATTGTCAGGTGAGCCGGGACAGCCTTCTTCCTCCGCTCAGCCGCCACAGTGATTGTCGTCAAGTCTGTGAGTAAAATATTAATTTTAATTGTAATTTCGATATTATTATATGTTCAGCATGCCCATGCATCACTTATATGCATATATTTATGTAGTTAAACTCTAGGCATGATTTATGTTGCATTGATAACTGTTAAAGTGCCATGAATGTTGTTGCGGTAATTTGGAGCAGTGTGCGTGCGTTGGCGTGCGTGTGATGTGGTGTGGACTATGGATAGGACGGGTAGTCACGGCTTGAGTTCTTCGCTGGGACCCGATCCTTCGAGGGGTAGTCACGGCTTGAGTTCTTCGCTGGGACCCTCGATTTGGTTATTAAGTGGAAGTCCGAGCTGAGTTCTTCGCTGGCACCAGGTTGGATTTAAGAGAGCTGTATAGGGGATCAGCTCCCATATATTATGATTGATGTTACAGGGTGCGTGAGTGCTCCAAATTACCTTTTTGATGTTATGATGTGAAAATGTTGTTGATGTTGCATTTCACTCTACAGGGTGCATTAGTTCTAGATAGTTATAGAGATTATGGTTAAAATTGATATTTTACTCTCTGAGTCGAACGCTCACTCCTGTTCAAAAATTTTTACAGGCCACAGGAGGATATTTTTTGAGGTTAACCTGCTTTCTCCCTCGCAGGTCAATTATTACTGTTTGTATAAACTTGTTAAATCTTAGAATTTCCGCATGTGTTAGAAATGTTTATTTGATTTGGGTCTGTAAACTAAATTATTATTTTGGGACCTGTAAACTTAATATGCTATGCATGTTTGATGGATTGGATGAGGGAGCTGAGCTCCCATTTATTATTATGTTGATGAGTATGTGGAGGGTGAGCTGAGCTCCCCAATTGACTATATATTGTGTTTACAGGTCGGGTGAGTTGAAAACTCCCCGTTGGTAAGTCCATTTTATGGCCGGACTCTGTCCGTTTGTTTTCTTGAAATTGGGCCCAAATGGGCCTTAGAGTTGGGTTAATGAACAGTTAGGCTTACTACGGGCCTCGGGGGCTTTAGGCTGGCCCAGGTCCTAGTGCCGGTCCGGCCCATAGGTTGGGTCGTGACAAATGTGGTATCAGAGCTTAGGCTCCAGATTCATAGGGAACAATTGTCTAAAGTGTTGGGAAGAGTCTACTAGGAGTCACATGCGGAAAAATAGGGTCCACATTCGTCTTGCATTGTCGTCTTTGCTTCTAGTTTCTGCTTCATATATTGTGTGTAAATATGAGTCTATAGAGCTGTGTAATGTGCAGTTTTGAATTTTGTGGGCTAATGCTGCTGAATTTCAGGAAAATGCGTAGAAGGTGAGAGCCGCCTTGCATCGTAAACGCAGATGTGCTCGACGAGTTGTTGGCACAGATGAGGCGCCTGCCAGGAGGCGGGTAGGAGGCCTAGAGTCGCTCAAGTAGAAGAGCACGCCACGATTCAGGAACAGTCTTTCATGTCACAGGGTCCCATGGACCCCATGGCAGCTACTCTAGCTGGGTTGCAGAGAACCATCGACATGATGGCGCAGTATATGGTCCACCCTCCACAGCAGCAGCAGTCCACCGCACCAAGAGGGGAACCTTACAAACAGATCATAAATTTCAAGAAGTTGGTGCCTGGTACTTATGATGTGTCAGACGATGCATATCGATTTATGGATTCTCGCAGATGGTAGGAGCGATTACATTGGTGATAGAAGACTGATAGAGTGTATGCAGCATGTCATGGGGCCTATGCTTAGACAATGGATGAATGACTACGTGTTACCCCGGATGGAGGGCTTGACATGGGCTCAGTTTGTGGAACTTTTTATCAATCGGTTTGTGCCAGAAAGCTTCAGAGATCAGAAGCAGTGGGCCTTTGAGGCCTTAAGACATAATGGCAGTGTCCAGAGATGAATATGCTGCAATTCTCGAATTGAGCAGATATGCCCCTACAGCAGTATCTACAGAGACTATGAAGGTGAAAAGATTCCTAAAGGGGCTTGACAGGAGGTATGCAAACCTGGCCATGATGTCTGATCAGTCTTTTGACGTGGTAGTTGATCGAGCCAGACAGATAGAGATTAGCTATGCTGTGGATGACAGCGGAAGAGCAAAGAAAAACAGAGCAAAGGGTTCTACCGGTGTTCCCCAAATGGGTACTCCGGATAGTGGTGGCCAGAGTAATTACAGAGGAAAGAGTAGGAACAAGAGAAGTGGTTTTAAACACAAACCACGAGGATTGCACTGGTACGGATCCAGCGGTGGTCACGATCGGGAATGCAGCTGGTTCGGTTCAGATCCTCTTTGGCACAGTGTGCACAGTGTGGAAGAGGACATTCAGGACCTTGTTTGATGGGGTCAGGAGTATGCTTCAGGTGTGGCCAACCAGGTCACTTTGCTAGGGAATGCCCCATGTTCAGCGAGCCACAGATGGGGTCACAGGGTTCTGTTGCAAATGTTCCTCGCCAGTTGTATCCGGGTACTTCCAACATGGCAGTCAGTAAGATAATTGGCAAACAGGGCCGAGGACAAGGGGGACGTGGATTTGGAGGCAGATCAGGAGGTAGAAGTCAGTATCAAGGTTCTGCCACTCAGGGTAGGGGTCAAGCTCGGGTTTTCACCCTGACCCACCAGGATGCTCAAGCTTCCAATGCGCCAGGTGTATTCTTCCAGTACATTCTTATGAGGCTCGTGTTTTGATAGATCCGGGTGCTACGCACTCATTTGTCTCCCCTGTGTTTGCCATGAGGTTGGGTAGAAACCCTACAACTTTAAAGTGCCCTTTGTCAGTAGCTATCCCACTTAGTGACAACATAGATGTAGATATGGTTTTTCCGGGTAGCCCAGTGGTAGTGGATGGAAAGATCCTCCCAGCAGACTTGGTTCCTCTACCAGTAATGGATTTTGATGTAATCCTGGGGATGGATTGGTTGTCAACTCACTATGCCACTTTAGACTGCAGGAACAAAAAGGTGTATTTCCACATACCTGGTGTGGAAGAGTTTAGCTTTGATGGTGACAGGAGCATGGCTCCATATAATTTGGTGTCAGCAATTAGTGCTAGAAAAATGTTGAGGCGTGGATGCCAAGGGTATTTGGCATTGGTGAGAGATACATCTGTAGAAGGTGTCAGCATGGAAAATGTTCCTGTTGTCAGAGAATTTATGGATGTCTTCCCTGAAGAGCTTCCAGGGTTGCCACCAGAAAGGGGAATAGAGTTCTGCATTGATGTTGTTCCGGGTACAAACCCCATATCCATGCCACCTTACAGGATGGCACCAGCAGAATTGAAAGAGCTGAAGGAGCAACTACAGGAGCTTTTGGACAAGGGTTTCATACGTCCGAGCACTTCACCCTGGGGTGCTCCTGTTCTATTCGTGAGAAAGAAGGATGGGTCATTGAGGTTGTGTATTGACTATAGACAGCTGAACAAGGTGACTGTGAAGAACAAGTATCCACTTCCTCGGATCGATGATTTGTTTGATCAGCTCCAAGGAGCTAGATTCTTTTCCAAGATAGACCTGCGATCAGGCTACCATCAGTTGAGAATCAGGAATGAGGACGTGTCCAAAACGGCTTTCAGGACAAGATATGGTCATTATGAGTTCTTGGTGATGTCTTTTGGACTCACTAATGCACCAGCAGCCTTTATGGACTTGATGAACAGGGTGTTCAAGCCATTTTTGGACCGTTTTATCATCGTATTCATAGATGACATTCTAGTATACTCTCGGACTGAGGAAGAACACGTGTGGCACTTGAGGATGGTGTTGCAGACGTTGAGGGAGCACCAGCTATATGCCAAATTTTCAAAATGTGAATTTTGGCTAGAAAGCATCTCATTCTTGGGACACGTGGTTTCTAGTGACGGCATTCAAGTGGATCCTAAGAAAATTGAAGCTGTAACTGATTGGCTTAGGCCTACAACAGTCACTGAGGTGCGAAGTTTTCTGGGTTTAGCTGGCTACTATAGGCGTTTTGTACAAGATTTCTCAAGGATAGCGGCTCCCCTAACTAAGTTGACCAGGAAGAATGTTCCATTCATTTGGACAGATGTGTCACGACCCAACCTATGGGCCGGACCGACACTAGGACCTGGGCCAGCCTAAAGCCCCCGAGGCCCGTAGTAAGCCTTAACTGTTCATTTACCCAATTCTAAGGCCCATTTGGGCCCAATATCAAGAAAACAAATGGACAGAGTCCGGCCATAAAATGGACTTTCCAACGGGGAGTTTTCGACTCACCCGACCTGTAAACACAATATATAGTCAATTGGGGAGCTCAGCTCACCCTCCACATACTCATCAACATAATAATAAACGGGAGCTCAGCTCCCTCATCCAATCCATCAAAACAGACATAGAATATTAAGTTTACAGGTCCATCATGATAATAATATTACAGACCAAATTCAAATAATTACTGCTAACACATGCGGAAATTCTAGGAGTAATTAAAATTACACAAATATTAATAAACAACCTGCGAAGTAGAAAAGCGAGTTAACCTGAACAAAATATCCTTCGTGGCTGTAAAAATTTTTGAGCAGTGAGCGTTCGACTCAGAGTAAAATATCAATCTTAACTATAATCTCTATAACTATCTAAACTAATGCACCCTGTAGAGTGAAATGCAACATAAACAACATTTTCACATCATAGCATCAAAAAGGTAATTTGGAGCACTCACACACTCTGTAACATCATTCATAGTATATGAGAGCTGATCCCCTATACGCTCTCTTAAATCCAACTGTGCCAACAAGAACTCATTTCGGACTTCCACTTAAATACCAAATCGGGTCCCAGTGAAGAACTCAAGCCGTGTCTACCCAAGGACCGGGTCCCTGAAGGACTCAAGCCGTGTCTACCCGCCCTATCCATAGTCCACACCACATCACACGCACGCCAACGCACGCACACCGCTCCAAATTACCACAACAACACTCATGGCACATTATGATTATCAATGCAACATAATTCGTGCCTAGAGTTTAACTACATAAATATATGCATATAAGTGATGCATGGGCATCTTGAACATATAATAATATCGAAATTACGCTTAAAATTAATATTTTACTCACGGACTTGACGACAATCATGTGGTGGCGGCGGAGGAAGAAGGTTGTCGGCTCACGACAATCATATTACATTTATTTAATACAATCGACTCAACACAAACAAAGAAAAGACCAATTACGTCCTAAGTCGTCTTTGAAAATCGGCAGAGTCTCCCCTATACCTAGGACCTACCCAACCTGCAAAAGGGCTAAAAACGCACTTCTATATTCACAATCCATATATCAACAGTTCAATCATATCACACAGCCCCTCCTGGGCCCATCAAATCAATCACCCATCACAATACGCAAAATTTCAATTTAGTCCTTATTATTGATCATTTTTGCAAAAACTGCCCAAACAAGCTCTAAAAATTATAAAACTTTGCCCCGGTCCTTAGCAATATTACTAAGCTATTGCAAAAAGAATCGTAATTTTCTAAGCTACCACGAATATTTTATGGATTTTTAATCCTATTTAAGCACTAGAAAATTACGAAAAAGCAAGGTTCGGGTTTACCTTTGCCGATTCCGACTTCGGGAACGCGCTCGAGACGTCTGACAATGGGGGGCTAGCCAAAACCTCGCCCACCCGAGACTTTTCCAGAACGGTCCGTTCGGCCTAATTTTGCGCACCGATCAATCGTCGAATTTCCGCGAATCGAGGATACCTACACGAAGCCCATAACACGGGGGTTAGTACATAAAATTTTCAGAATTTTCTAAGCTCATTTAATACTTGAAAATACACTGCGAAGTTTCGTGGGACCCACCGAAAAAACGGTGTCGGAAAAATTTGAAATTTATGTCGTTGCGAAGCTCTCGACGAATGGAGCGTGCTGGTGGCCTCGGTTTCCTCGTGGGATTCACGGTTTTCGAGAAATTTAGCCCAAAAGTCGAAATGGGCTAAAATCTTCCCGAGCAAAAATCGGACAATCCGCTTGATGGATTTCGGCGTTCTTGGTGTCTATGGAAAGCTCTCGCCGAGTAGATGGTTTTGGACACAAGACCCGGTCCAATCGGTGACCGGATCGGCCGGATTTGGCCGAGGAAGTCGGCGCGGCGCGCAGGGACTTCCGCGGCATTTTCCATTGCTCAAGGCCGCTACCGGCCGGGACGGCTGGGAGGCGCTGACGAGGAGGACGCAGGGAGGCGGGCCGGCAGGGGAGGGGAGGAGAGAGAAACGAGAGAAGAGAGGAGAGGCGTCGCGCGGAGGAAGAGGAAGAAAAGAGAAGAGACGGTCCGATTCGACCGGCCGAATCGGCGTTCGATTCGAATACAAAATTTTGAATTTTTATCGCCTCGGACCGAAACGAGGTCCAAAATTCGAAAAATTCTAAAACTTCGTAAAAATACTTAGACTCAAAATATAGTTTTAGTTTTGCCACGTGGTCTTTAAATTAATTTTTAAAAATCATCAAAGTTTATATTTTCGGAAAATCGAACCCGATTTTTAAAATCCGAAAAATCTGAAAAAAAAATCCTAAAATTCAAATAAAATTAAAATACCAAAAATACTCATAAATAATAAAATTTGGGGTGTTACATTCTTCCCCCCTTACAGAAAATTCGTCCTCGAATTTTTACACAAGGCGTAATAAAGTACATGATTATACATTGAACAAGTAAGGGTACTTGCTACGCATGTCTGCTCGACTCTGTGTGCACTCTTCCACCGATCGACTCTCCACAAAACCTTAACCATAGGGATCTGTTTGGATCTTAGCTGCCTTACTTGGTAGTCCACTATGGCTCTGAGTTGCTCCTCAAATGTCAAATTCTCCTTTAGCTCTATCACATCCGGCTGCAGTACATGAGAAGGATCGGGAATGTATATCCTGAGCATGGAGATGTGAAACACGGGATGAACGTGAGAAAGGTTGGGTGGTAGCTCCAACCTGTAGGCAACGTCTCCAACTCTATCAAGAACCTCAAAAGGTCCGATATACCGAGGTGCCAACTTGCCCTTCTTTCCAATCTCATGACTCCCTTCATTGGAGATACCTTCAGAATACATAGTCGCCATTGCAAACTCCACATCCCTCCGTCTGGGTGCATAACTCTTCTGCTCATCGAAAGCCGTCCTCGATCGTTCCACGATTAAAGGAACTACCTCTGAAGTGTACTGCACTAGGTCTACATCATGCACCTTCGCTTCCCCCATTTCCGTCCAACACAGAGGAGACCTACACTTTCTTCCATATAGTGCCTCATAGGGTGCCATCCCTATGCTGGAGTGATAACTGTTGTTGTAGGCAAACTCCACCAAAGCTAGCTGCTCATCCCATTGACCTCCAAAATCCAAGACACTCATGCGAAGCATGTCTTCGATGTTTGGATTGTCCTTTCTGACGTCCGTCTGTCGAGGGTGGAAGGTCAGATCGAAGTTCAATTGTGTGCCAAGTGCCTCCTGCAACTTTCTCCAAAACCGAGAAGTGAACTAGGGCCCTCTGTCAGATATTATGGAAGCCGGAACTCCATGCAATCTGACTATTTCTCGAATGTAGAGCCGGGCATACTGTGCCACAGTATGTAGTCTTTACTGTAAGAAGTGAGCTGATTTGGTCAAGCGGTCTACAATTACCCATATCGAATCATATCCTCGTGGTACGAGGCAACCCAAATCACAAAATCCATTGTGATCATTTCCCACTTCCATTCTGGGATAGGGAGCTCTTGCAGCTTCCCTGACGGTCTCTGGTGTTCAAACTTCACCTTCTGACAAGTCAAGCACTTGGACACAAAGTCTGCAATGTCTCTCTTCATGCCATTCCACCAGTAGCTATCTTTCACATCATGGTACATCTTGGTGGAACCTGGGTGGACACTGTACAGTGTATAGTGTGCCTCTCGCATAATTTCATCCCTGAGGTTGTCCACATCGGGCACACATATCCTAGAACCATGCACTAGGGCGCCATCATTGGCAAATCCAAACTCACCACCTTCACCTTGCTGTACTCTTTCTATGATCTTCATCAATTGTTGGTCTCTGTGCTGGGAAACTCTAACTCTGTCCTTCAAGTCTGGCCTCACTGAAAAATGAGCCAACAATACCCCCTCATCTGAAAGATCTAGGACTAAACCTTGATCCATCAACTCATGTACCTCCTAAATCAGTGGTCTCTTCTCTACTGAAATGTGCGCCAAACTGCCAGAAGATTTTCTGCTCAAGGCATCTGCTACAACATTGGCCTTCCCAGGGTGATACTGGATGGTGCAATCATAGTCTTTCAGAAGCTCCATCCATCTCCTCTGTCTCAAGTTCAAGTCCCTCTGTTGGAAGATGTACTTTAAACTCTTGTGGTCGGTGTATATCTCGCACACTTCGCCATACAGGTAGTGTCTCCAGATTTTCAGTGCAAAGATTACAGCCGCCATTTCCAAATCATGTGTGGGGTAGTTCTGCTCATGCCTCTTCAGCTGCCTTGAAGCATAGGCCACTACCTTTCCATTCTGCATCAAAACACACCCTAGGCCAACTCTGGAGGCGTCACAATACACGGTGTATCCTTCACCACTCACAGGTAGTGTCAACACAGGGGCAGTGGTTAGACACTCCTTAATCTTCTGGAAACTCACCTCACAGTCATCTGTCCAAATGAATGGAACATTCTTCCTGGTCAACTTAGTTAAGGGAGCCGCTATCCCGAGAAATCTTGTACAAAACGCCTATAGTAGCTTGGCTAAACCCGGAAAACTTCGCACCTCTGGATCGTTGTAGGCCTAAGCCAATCGGGCCATACTTCAATTTTCTTGGGATCCACTTGAATACCGTCACTAGAAACCACGTGTCCCAAGAATGAGATGCTTTCTAGCCAAAATTCACATTTCAAAATTTGGCGATACCGGTGCTCCTCAAAGTCCGCAACACCATCCTCAAGTGCCACACGTGTTGTTCCTCGGTCCGAGAGTATACGAATGTCATCTATGAATACGATGACAAACGATCCAAAATGGCTTGAACACCTGCTCATCAAGTCCATGAAGGTCGCTGGTGCATTAGTGAGTCCAAAAGACATCACCAAGAACTCATAATGACCATATCTTGTCACGAAGCCGTTTTGGACACGTCCTCATTCACGATTCTCAAGCGATGGTAGCGATCGCAGGTCTATCTTGAAAAGAATCTAGCTCCTGGAGCCGATCAAACAAATCATCGATCCGAGGAAGTGGATACTTGTTCTTCACGTGACCTTGTTCAAATTGCTCGTAGTCGATACACAACCTCAATGACCCATCCTTCTTTCTCACAAATAAAACAGGAGCGCCCCAAGGTGAAGTGCTCGGACGTATAAAACCCTTGTCCAAAAGCTCCTGTAGTTGCTCCTTGACTCTTTCTTTCAATTTGGTGCCATCTGTAAGGTGGCATCGATATGGGGTTTGTACCCGGCACAACATCAATGCAAAACTCTATTTCCTTCTGGTGGCAACCCCGAAGCTCCTCTGGGAAGACATCCATAAATTCTCTGACAACAGGAACATTTTCCATGCTGACACCTTCTGCAGATGTATCTCTCACCAATGCCAAATACCCTTGGCATCCACGCCTCAACATTTTTCTGGCACTAATTGCTGACACCAAATTATATGGAGCTACGCTCCTGTCACCATCAAAGCTAAACTCTTCCACACCAGGTATGTGGAAGTATACCTTTTTGTTCCTGCAGTCTAAGGTGGCATAATGAGTTGCCAACCAGTCCATTCCCAGGATTACATCGAAATCCACATCGTAGAGGAACCAAGTCTGGGGAGGATCTTTCCATCCACTACCACTGGGCTACCCGGAAATACCATGTCTACATCTATGTTATCACTAAGTGGGGTAGCTACTGACAAAGGGCACTCTAAAGTTGTAGGGTTTCTACCCAACCTCATGGCAAACACAGGGGAGACAAATGAGTGCGTAGCACCCGGATCTATCAAAACACGAGCCTCATAAGAATGCACTGGAAGAATACCGCCACAACCGCATTTGAAGCTTGAGCATCCCGGTGGGTCGTGGTGAAAACCCGTGCTTGACCCCTACCCGAGTGGCGTAACCACATCGACTTATACCTCTGACCGCCTCCAAATCCACGCCCCTTGTCCTCGGCCTGTTGGCCACCGAATCGATCGCCGCCATGTTGGAAGCACCGGATACAATTGTCGAGGAACATTTGCAATGTAACCTGTGACCCCATCGTGGCTCATCAAAACGGCGATCTCTAGCAAAGTGGCGGTTGGCCACACCAAGCATACTCGACCCCATCAAACAAGGTCTGAATGTCCTCTTCACACTGTGCACACGGTGCCAAAGAGGATCTGAACGAGCGAATCGCCTTGCCTGAAATGTTACCACCGCTTGGATCCGCACTCAGTCCGAACCCTCGGATTTGTGTCTAAAACCACTCCTCTTATTTCTCGCTTCTTCCTCTGTAAGTAGTTTGGCCACCACTATCCATAGTACCCGTGTGGGGAACACGAGAACCCTCGCCTGCTTTTTCTTTGCTCTTCCATTGTCATCCACAAAGATAGCTAATCTCAACTGTCTGCCTCGATCCACCACCACATCAAAAGATCGATCGACATCATGGCCAGTTCGCATACCTCTGTCAAGCCCCTTTAGGAATCTTTTCACCTTCATCTTTTCTCGTAGCTCTGCTGCAGGGGCATATCTGCTCAATTCCGTAAAGTGCAGAGCATATTCATCTACTGCACCGCCATTCGTCTTAAGGCCTCAAAGGCCCACGCTTCGATCTCTCAAGCTTTACGCACAAACCGATTGATGAACAGTTCCACAACTGAGCCCATGTTAAACCCTCCATCCGTGGTAACACGTAGTCATTCATCCATTGTCTAGGCATGGGCCCCATGACGTGCTGCATACACTCTATCAGTCTTCTATCGGTCAATCGTAATTACATTTCTGCTGTCTGCGAGAATCCAAAAACCGATATGCATCGTCGACACATCATAGGTACGGGCACCAACTTCTTGAAGTTGATGATGCATTTGTAAGATTCCTCTCTTGGTGCGGTGGATCGCTGCTTTGTGGAGGATGGACCATATATTGCGCCATCATGTCGATGGTTCTCTGCGAACCCGGCTAGAGTAGCCGCCATTGGGTCCATGGGACCTGTGCCATAAAGGACCGATCTGTCTTGGGGGTGTTGCTCCTCTACTTGAGCGACTCTAGGCCTCCTACCCGCCTCCTGGCGGCGCCTCATCTGTCGACACCTCGTCAGCACATCCAGTTCAGTGCGATGGCGGCTCTCACCTTCTACGCATTTTCTGAAATTCAGCGACATTAGCCCACAAAATTCAAAGCGCACATTACGACTCTATAGACTCATATTTATACATAACATATGGAGCGAAACTAGAAGCAAAGATGACAATGCAAGACGAATGTGGACCCTATATTTCCGCATGTGACTCCTAGTAGACTCTTCCCAACACTTTAGACAACATTCCCTAAGAATGGAGCCTAAGCTCGATACCACATTTGTCACGACCCAACCTATGGGCGGACCGGCACTAGGACACAGGCGACCTAAAGCCCCGAGGCGTAGTAAGCCTTAACTGTTCATTTACCCAATTCTAAGGCCCATTTGGGCCCAATATCAAGAAAACAAGCGGATGATGCGGCCATAAAATGGACTTTCCAACGGGGAGTTTTCGACTCACCCGACCTGTAAACACAATATATAGTCAATTGGGGAGCTCAGCTCACCCTCCACATACTCATCAACATAATAATAAACGGGAGCTCAGCTCCCTCATCCAATCCATCAAAACAGACATAGAATATTAAGTTTACAGGTCCATCATGATAATAATATTACAGACCAAATTCAAATAATTACTGCTAACACATGCGGAAATTCTAGGAGTAATTAAAATTACACAAATATTAATAAACAACCTGCGAAGTAGAAAAGCAGGTTAACCCAGAACAAAATATCCTTCTGTGGCCTGTAAAAATTTTTGAACAGAAGTGAGCGTTCGACTCAGAGAGTAAAATATCAATCTTAACTATAATCTCTATAACTATCTGAACTAATGCACCATGTAGAGTGAAATGCAACATAAACAACATTTTCACATCATAGCATCAAAAAGGTAATTTGGAGCACTCACACACTCTGTAACATCATTCATAGTATATGGGGTGATCCTATCTGACTCTCTTAAATCCAATGCAGTGCGTGAAGAACTCAGCTCGGACTTCCACTTAAATACCAAATCGGGGTCCCGTGAAGAACTCAAGCCGTGTCTACCCGAAGGGCGGGTCAATGAAGGACTCAAGCCGTGTCTACCGTCCTATCCATAGTCCACACCACATCACACGCATGCGCCAACGCTGCTTCCGCTCCAAATTACCACAACAACACTCATGGCACATTATGATTATCAATGCAACATAATTCGTGCCTAGAGTTTAACTACATAAATATATGCATATAAGTGATGCATGGGCATGCTGAACATATAATAATATCGAAATTACAATTAAAATTAATATTTTACTCACAGACTTGACGACAATCATTGTGGCGGTGAGGCGGAGGAAGAAGGCTGTCGGCTCACGACAATCATATTACATTTATTTAATACAATCGACTCAACACAAACAAAGAAAAGACCAATTACGTCCTAAGTCGTGCGAAAATCGTGAGTCTCCCTATACCTAGGACCTACCCAACTGCAAAAGGGCTAAAACGCACTTCTATATTCACAATCCATATATCAACAGTTCAATCATATCACACAGCCCCTCACGGCCCATCAAATCAATCACCCATCACAATACGCAAAATTTCAATTTAGTCCTTATTATTGATCATTTTTGCAAAAACTGCCCAAACAAGCTCTAAAAATTATAAAACTTTGCCCCGCGGTCCTTAGCAATATTACTAAGCTATTGCAAAAAGAATCGTAATTTTCTAAGCTACCACGAATATTTTATGGATTTTTAATCCTATTTAAGCACTAGAAAATTATGAAAAAGCAAGGTTCGGGTTTACCTTTGCCGATTCCGACTTGAGAACGCGCTGGGGCGTCGACAATGGGGGCTAGCCAAAACCTCGGCCCAGTCGGAGACTTTTCAGGTAGCAGTGCATGCGGCGGAATTTTGCAGACCCGATCAACTGTCGAATTTCCGCGAATCGAGGATACCTACACGAAGCCCATAACACGGGGGTTAGTACATAAAATTTTCAGAATTTTCTAAGCTCATTTAATGCTTGAAAATACACTGCGAAGTTTCGTGGGACCCACCGAAAAAACGGTGTCTGAAAAATTTGAAATTTATGTCGTTGTGAAGCTCTCGACGAATGGAGCGTGCTGGTGGCCTCGGTTTCCTCGTGGGATTCACGGTTTTCGAGAAATTTAGCCCAAAAGTCGAAATGGGCTAAAATCTTCCCGAGCAAAAATCGGACAATCCGCTCGATGGATTTCGGCGTTCTTGGTGTGTATGGAAAGCTCTCGCCGAGTAGATGGTTTTGGACACAAGACCCGGTCCAATCGGTGACCGGATCGGCCGGATTTGGCCGAGGAAGGCCCAGCGGCGCGCGCGAGGACTTCCGCGCGGCGTTTCCGGCGTTCGGGAGCTGCCGGTGCTGGGGCAGTGAGGCGCGGCCGGCGAGGAGACCCAGGGAGGCGGTGGCGCGGGGGAGGAGAGAGAAACGAGAGAGAAGAGAGGAGAGGGCGTCGCGCGCTGGAGGAAGAGGAAGAAAAAGAGAAGAGACCGGTCCGATTCGATCGGTCCGATCCGGTCAGGTTCGATTCGGCCGGTTCGATTCGAATTACAAAATTTTGAATTTTTACTCTGCCTCGGGACCGAAAACGAGATCCAAAAATTCCGAAAAAAATTCCCGAAAACTCAGAAAAATACGTAGACTCCAAATATAGTTTTAGTTTTGCCACGTGGTCTTTAAATTAATTTTTAAAAATCATCAAAGTTTATATTTTCGGAAAATCGAACCCGATTTTTAAAATCCGAAAAATCTCAAAAAAAATTCCTAAAATTCAAATAAAATTAAAATACCAAAAATACTCATAAATAATAAAATTTGGGGTGTTACAAGATGAATGTGAGGTGAGTTTCTAGAAGCTTAAGGAGTGTCTAACCACGGCCCCTGTGTTGACACTACCTCTGAGTGGTGAAGGATACACCGTGTATTATGACGCCTCCAGAGTTGGCCTAGGGTGTGTTTTGATGCAGAATGAAAAGGTAGTGGCTTATGCTTCAAGGCAGCTGAAGAGGCATGAGCAGAACTACCCCACCCATGATTTGGAAATGGCGGCTGTAATCTTTGCACTAAAGATCTGGAGACACTATCTGTATGGTGAAGTGTGCGAGATATACACCGACCACAAGAGCTTGAAGTACATCTTCCAACAGAGGGATTTAAACTTGAGACAGAGGAGATGGATGGAGCTTCTGAAAGACTATGATTGCACCATCCAGTACCACCCTGGAAAGGCCAATGTTGTGGCAGATGCCTTGAGCAGAAAATCTTACAGCGGTTTGGCGCACATTTCAGTAGAGAAGAGACCATTGATTCAGGAGGTACATGAGTTGATGGATCAAGGTTTAATCCTAGATCTTTCAGAAGAGGGGGTATTGTTGACGCACTTTTCAGTGAGGCCAGACTTGAGGGACAGAGTTAGAGTTTCCCAGCACAGAGACCAACAATTGATGAAGATTATAGAAAGAGTACAGCAAGGTGAAGGTGGTGAGTTTGGATTTGCCAATGATGGCGCCCTAATGCAAGGTTCTAGGATATGTGTGCCCGATGTGGATAACCTCGGGAATGAAATCATGCGAGAGGCACACTACACACTGTACAGTGTCCACCCAGGTTCCACCAAGATGTACCATGATGTGAAAGATAGCTATTGGTGGAATGGCATGAAGAGAGACATAGCAGACTTTGTGTCCAAGTGCTTGACTTGTCAGAAGGTGAAGTTTGAACACCAGAGACCGTCAGGGAAGCTGCAAGAGCTCCCTATCCCAGAATGGAAGTGGGAAATGATCACCATGGATTTTGTGACTGGGTTGCCTCGTACCACGCGAGGATATGATTCGATATGGGTAATTGTAGACCGTCTAACCAAATCAGCTCACTTCTTACCTGTGAAGACTACATATTCTGTGGCACAGTACGCCCGACTCTACATTCGAGAAATAGTCAGATTGCATGGAGTTCCGGCTTCCATAATATCTGACAGAGGGCCCCAGTTTACTTCTCGGTTTTGGAGAAAGTTGCAGGAGGCACTTGGCACACAGTTGAACTTCAGTACGGCTTTCCACCCTCAGACAGACGGACAGTCCGAAAGGACAATCCAAACACTGGAAGACATGCTTCGCATGAGTGTCTTGGATTTTGGAGGTCAATGGGATGAGCAGCTAGCTTTGGTGGAGTTTGCCTACAACAACAGTTATCACTCCAGCATAGGGATGGCACCCTATGAGGCATTATATGGAAGAAAGTGTAGGTCTCCTCTGTGTTGGACAGAAATGGGGGAAGCGAAGGTGCATGATGTAGACCTAGTGCAGTACACTTCAGAGGTAGTTCCTTTAATCAGGAGCAGCTTGACTTTCAAGATGGCGAGAAGAGTTATGCAGACCCCAGACGGAGGAATGTGGAGTTTGCAGTGGGCGACTATGTATTCCTGAAGGTTTCTCCAATGAAGGGAGTCATGAGATTTGGAAAGAAGGGCAAGTTGGCACCTCGGTATATCGGACCTTTTGAGGTTACTGATAGAGTTGGAGCAGTTGCCTACCGGTTGGAGCTACCACCCAACCTTTCTCACGTTCATCCCGTGTTTCACATCTCCATGCTCAGGAAATACATTCCAGATCCTTCTCATGTACTACAGCCGGATGTGATAGAGCTAAAAGAGAACTTGACATTTGAGGAGCAGCCTGTAGCCATAGTGGACTACCAAGTGAGACAGCTGAGATCCAAACAGATCCCTATGATTAAGGTTTTGTGGAGGAGTCAGTCAGTGGAAGAGTGCACCTGGGAGTCAGAACGGGACATGCGTAGCAAGTACCCTTATCTGTTCAATGTATAATCATGTGCTTTATTCTGCCTTGTGTAAAATTCGAGGACGAATTTTTACGTAAGAGGAAGAATGTAACACCCCAAAATTTTAAATTTTATGAGCATTTTTTGTATTTTAATTTTATTTAAATTTTAGGAATTTTTTTGAGATTTTTCGGATTTTAAAAATCGGGTTCGATTTTCCGAAAATATAAACTTTGATGAATTTTAAAAATTAATTTAAAGACCACGTGGCAAAACTAAAAATATATTTGGAGTCTACGTATTTTTCTGAGTTTTCTGGAATTTTTTTCAGAATTTTTGGACCTCGTTTTCGGTCCTGAGGCAGAGTAAAAATTCAAAATTTTATATTCTGAATCGAACCGGCCGAATCGAACCGGACCTGATCGGACCGGTCTTCTTCTCTTTTTCTCCTCCCTCCCGCGCGCGTCGACCCTCTCCTCTTCTCTCTCTCTTTTCTCTCTCCTCCCTCCTCCTCTTGCCGCACCGCCGCCTCCCCTGCGTCCCCACCTCGCCGGCGCCCCACCTCGGCCTTCCCCCACGGCCGCACTGGGCAGCCGGAAACGGCCTTGGAATGGGCCAGCGCCTGTGCGGCGATTGGACTTCCCGGCCAAAATCCGGCCGATCCGGCCACCAATTGGACCGGGTCTTGTGTCTAAAATCATCTACTCGGCGAGAGCTTTCCATAGACACCAAGAACGCCGAAATCCATCGAGCGGTTTGTCCGATTTTTGCTCAGGAAAATTTTAGCCCATTTTGACTTTTGGGCTAGGTTTCTCGAAAACCGTGAATCCCACGAGAAAACCGACGCTACCAGCGCGCTCCACTCGTCGAGAGCTTCGCGGCGACATAAATTTCGAATTTTTCCGACACCGTTTTTCGATGGGTCCCACGGAACTTCGCAGTGTTTTTCCGAGCATTTAATGAGCTTAGAAAATTCTAAAAAAATTTATGTACTAACCCCCGTGTTATGGGCTTCGTGTAGGTATCCTCAATTCGCGGAAATTCGATAGTTGACCGGGTCTGTGAATTTCCGGCCAGACAGACCCGTTATCGGAAAAGTCTCCGAATTGGACCGAGGTTTTGGCTAGCCCGCTATTGTTAGACGTCCCGAGCGCGTTCCCGAAGTCGAAATCGGCAAAGGTAAACCCGAACCTTGTTTTTACGTAATTTTTTAGTGCTTAAATAGGATTAAAAATCCGTAAAATATTCGTGGTAGCTTAGAAAATTATGATTCTTTTTGAAATAGCTTAGTAATATTGCTAAGGACTGCGGGGCAAAGCTTTAGAATTTTTAGAGCTTATTTGGGCAGTTTTTGCAAAAATGGTCAATTATAAGGACTAAATTGAAATATTACATACTGTGATGGATGATTGATTTGATGGGCCCAGGAGGGGCTGTGTGATATGATTGAGTTGTGGATATATGGATTGTGAGTATAGAAGTGTGTTTTGAACCCTTTTGCAGGTTGGGTAGGTCCTAGGTATAGGGGAGACTCTGCCGGATTTTCGGCACGACTTAGGACGTATTGGTCTTTTTCTTTGTTTGTATTGAGTCAGATTGTATTAAATAATTGTAATATAATTGTCAAGTGAGCCGGGACAGCCTTCTTCCTCCGCCCAGCCATACGATGATTGTCGTCAAGTCTGTGAGTAAAATATTAATTTTAATTGTAATTTCGATATTATTATATGTTCAGCATGCCCATGCATCACTTATATGCATATATTTATGTAGTTAAACTCTAGGCACGATTTATGTTGCATTGATAACTGTTAAAGTGCCATGAATGTTGTTGCGGTAATTTGGAGCAGTGTGCGTGCGTTGGCGTGCGTGTGATGTGGTGTGGACTATGGATAGGACGGGTAGTCACGGCTTGAGTTCTTCGCTGGGACCCGATCCTTCGAGGGTAGTCACGGCTTGAGTTCTTCGCTGGGACCCTCGATTTGATTATTAAGTGGAAGTCCGAAATGAGTTCTTCACGGCACCAGTTGGATTTAAGAGAGTCGTATAGGATCGGCTCCCATATATTATGATTGATGTTACAGGGTGCGTGAGTGCTCCAAATTACCTTTTTGATGTTATGATGTGAAAATGTTGTTGATGTTGCATTTCACTCTACAGGGTGCATTAGTTCTAGATAGTTATAGAGATTATGGTTAAAATTGATATTTTACTCTCTGAGTCGAACGCTCACTCCTGTTCAAAAATTTTTACAGGCCACAGGAGGATATTTTTTGAGGTTAACCTGCTTTCTCCCTCGCAGGTCAATTATTACTGTTTGTATAAACTTGTTAAATCTTAGAATTTCTGCATGTGTTAGAAATGTTTATTTGATTTGGGTCTGTAAACTAAATTATTATTTTGGGACCTGTAAACTTAATATGCTATGCATGTTTGATGGATTGGATGAGGGAGCTGAGCTCCCATTTATTATTATGTTGATGAGTATGTGGAGGGTGGTGAGCTCCCAATTGACTATATATTGTGTTTACAGGTCGGGTGAGTCGAAAACTCCCCGTTGGTAAGTCCATTTTATGGCCGGACTCTGTCCGTTTGTTTTCTTGAAATTGGGCCCAAATGGGCCTTAGAGTTGGGTTAATGAACAGTTAGGCTTACTACGGGCCTCGGGGGCTTTAGGCCGGCCCAGGTCCTAGTGCCGGTCCGGCCCATAGGTTGGGTCGTGACAATTATCATTAATATCAATTAACATATATGTTATTTGACAAAAATTATCACTTATTTAATTTGATTTTATTTAAAAATATAAAAAATTTAAAATTTAAATAATATAAAATGTTTAAAATTTTATTTTAACTAATTAATTATCTTTTAATTATTAGTGATAAAAAATATTTAAAATTTAAAAAATAGAAAATATTTGTAGAACAAAAAATATTAGATGAGTGCATTTATCTAATCATTCAAAAATATTTTCTTTTTATTATTAGTTATATAATATAAAATATCTAAATTTAAAAAATTAGATTAAAATTCTAATAAATTTAAGAGGATTGAGATTTTTTTTTTAATCTCTTTTATTCTTTTTCTTTTCCTGTAAAATTGTACCATCTTCTCAATTTTTTTACTTGCTAAAGAAATTTGAAAATTAAAGTCAAAACCGCAGCCTCTCAATCACTACGTAACCTAAGCCAAAATTCACAAAGAAACTTTTAATTTTGGATATCTTTCTAAAAAGTATGAAGTCATTTATGGCTCTCATGGGTGCGAAATCAGAAAATTATTTTTAAATGGGTCAATATTATATATAAAATTAATTAAATATATTATTTATTTAT